>NW_027596536.1:0-244237 GCF_964194155.1 Cetorhinus maximus | reverse complement strand
GGCAGGAAGATCTCTGACAGCCTGGCGCTGCTCAGGGATACGATTGCCTATGTACAGGACAGGGGTGTGGATACCTGCCTCATCAGCTTGGATCAGGAGAAGGCCTTTGACAGAATATCGCACACCTACATGGGGGATGTGCTCTCCAAAATGGGGTTTGGGGAGGGAATTCGAAATTGGATCCAACTGCTCTACACTAACATCAGTAGCGCAGTCTCAATCAATGGGTGGGAAACAGATAGCTTTCCGATTAAATCTGGAGTCAGGCAGGGCTGCCCTCTCTCGCCTGTCCTTTTCGTGTGCTGCATAGAACCCTTTGCCGAGTCCATCAGGAAGGATCCGGGCATAAGAGGAGTGACGATCCCAGGCAGTGGAGGCACTCAGGTAAAAGCCTCCCTGTACATGGACGACGTCGCCGTCTTCTGCTCGGATCCGCTGTCGGTGCGCAGACTGATGCACGTCTGCGACCAGTTCGAACTGGCCTCGGGAGCCAAGGTAAATCGTGGGAAGAGCGAGGCCATGTTCTTTGGGAAGTGGGCTGACCGATCCTTTGTCCCCTTCACTGTCAGGGCTGACGGCCTGAAGGTGCTGGGGATATGGTTCGGAGGGACCGGGGCATGCGTTAGAAACTGGAAGGAGCGAGTGGCTATGGTGAAAAGGAAACTGGGCATGTGGGAGCGACGCTCCCTCTCCATTGCGGGTAAGAACCTGGTCATCAGGTGTGAGGTACTCTCGCTGTTGCTGTACGTGGCGCAGGTCTGGCCCATTCCACACTCCTGCGCGATGGCGATCACTCGAGCCATCTTCCGCTTTATCTGGAGGTCGAAAATGGATCGTGTCTGCAGGGACGCGATGTACAAGCCTCTAGATAAAGGGGGAAAAAACGTGCCCAACATCGCCCTCATACTGATGGCCACCTTTGTGTGTGGCTGCATCAAGCGGTGCGTAGACCCTCAGTACGCAAACACCAAGTGTCACTACGTGCTGAGGTTCTACCTGTCCCCGGTGTTGCGAAGGATGGGTCTGGCCACGCTGCCGCGGAACGCTCCAAGTAGTTGGACCGTGCCGTACCACCTGTCCCTGGTGGAAAAATTTATGCAGAAAAACACCTTTGACCACAAGTCCATCAGGCAGTGGTCAGCACGTAACGTCCTAGAGGCCCTGAGGGAAAAGGAGAGGGTGGACCCTGTGGGATGGTTCCCCGAGCAGACTGTCAAAGTCATTTGGCAGAATGCCTCATCGCCAGAACTTTCCAACAAGCACCAAGACGTAGCTTGGCTGGTGGTGAGAAAGGCCCTCCCCGTCAGATCCTTCCTACACGCCAGGAGTCTCACCCCCTCTGCACGTTGCCCTCGAGGTGGCTGTGGTGGGGAAGAGACCGTTGTTCACCTCCTTGTGGATTGTGCCTTTGCAAAGAAAGTCTGGAGAGAGATGCAGTGGTTGCTGTCGAGGTTCATCCCGAGCAGTTCTGTGACACAGGACTCTGTGCTCTACGGGCTGTTCCCAGGGACACACACCGAGACAAACATCGACTGCAGCTGGAGGATCATCAACTCGGTGAAAGACGCGCTTTGGTCTGCCCGAAACTTGTTGGTCTTCCAGCACAGAGAGTTGTCCCCGACCGATTGTTGCGGACTGGCACAATCCAAAGTCCAGGACTACGTGCTGAGGGACGCACTAAAGCTTGGGGCAGCTGCCGCAAAGGCGCAATGGGGAAGGGTCGCTGTCTAAGACCTTTCTACCACAGCGCACCGAGAGACTGGGAACTGTTTAGAGCCCCTCGGGCTGTACAGATCAAAATGAAAGGCTGTAAATGATTGTAATATTGTTTGTACTGATGCACCTGGTGATACATTTTGTAAAAGTTTAACCTGGATTGTACCCTTGTAATGTTGTTTTTGAAATGGTTTTGAATGTGATTGAAGATTTTTATGAATAAAGTATATTTTTACAAAAAAAAAACACGGTTACTAAAAATATTACTTCCAAACAAGATGAGAGTGACGATTGGTCGTACCCGTACCCATTACCGTTCCCCGCTCCACCTCAAGGGGTGAGTGTAGGAGGAGGCCTGGCATCAGCACTACCCGCGTATGAGGGGCACATTAGATAAAAACAGGATCAGCCGGACTCCACAACAGCCGCCTCACAGCACCCAGTCACTGGGGGCTCATCCTCAGCAGTCACTGGAAGTAAGGGAGATCAAAAGGGACCTGCACTCCAGGCACCAATGAGGGCCTCCCCCGGACCAGATGGGAACCCGGTCCAGGTATACAGGGCTTGGTCCCCCTCTGAGTTAATTGCGATAGCAGAAAGCATGCCCAACCCTAAGGAAAATTACCCGCTGTTTCAGGGAAAGATGGAAATCTTGCGAAAATGCCACCAGCCAAATAAAGAAGATATTGAAGTATTAATGGATGCCTGTTTGGGAACGAACAAATGGAAACAGGTCAAGGACCGAAGTGAGTGGCCGGAGGGACCTACCCCAGGGTCTGAGCTCAATAGCCACTGGGATCGAATCTTAATGGCTGTAAGGGATTGTTACCCCCAAGTTGTAGACTGGTTCAGGATTAATGCTACACAACAGAAACCAGGCAAAGATGTGGGAGATTATGTTGAACGAGTACGAAAAGTGTTTTCAGAATGTTTGGGTCTGAAAGAGGGTGAAGGAGGACCTGCGATGGTTAAGGTTATTGTAAACGGATTGCAACCCGGTATGAAGAATATGTTTTGTACAATTTGCATTGGATGGGAAGCCAAACCCCTGGTTGAGGTAATGAGTGTGTTGCAACATTGCCAACGCCAGAATCAGCATCAGAAACCCCTTAAAAAGACGAACGAGATGCTTATGTAGGCAGGTCCAGTTGAACCTGCTCTGTGCCCACAGTACAGTGGGCGCCAGCAAAGAGGCAGAGGGAGATATAGAGGGAGGCAGAACAGAGATAATTTCAATTGTTATAATTGCGGACAACAGGGACATTGGGCTCGCAATTGCACTCAGCACCGAGCACCTCCCCTCCCTTCCTCCGGGCCATCAGGGATGGCTGCCCCCTTTTACAATGAACAACCCGTTTGGCCAGTCCCAACAACCCCAGCAGTGGCAGCAATGAGGATGCCACCTTCCGAACGAAACATCATCCCTATTGGCTAACATATTACCCTTAGTGAACCCTAAAGAACCCTTAGTTCCCCTTGATGTGAATGGCAACACTGAACAATTCCTCGTGGACACAGGAGTCACATATTCCACCCTTAGAATAGCAGATAATTCAATGATTAAAGCAACGCCAAATTCAGTTCAGGTGGTGGGATTACCTGGGCAGCCGATTTCGTTGCCCGTGTCAGAGCCCCTGCCCTTGACTGTCCAAGGATGGAGTGGAATGTATCAATTCCTCATGGCCACTGAAGTGCCGGTAAATTTTCTGGGAAGGGACCTGTTGTGCAGATTAGGATGCACCATTGTGTGCACCCCAGACGGGATTGAGTTACAAGTCCCAGAAGCAAGTTAAGCTCAAGCCTGTCTGGTTGTGGATCAATGGGAGGACGAGTCCCCTGTTATCTGGTGGTGGAAGGTATTGGAGAAAGATATGTCTGGTCAGATACCAGTTCTAATTCAACAGTTGTTATACGATCCTTGTGTGGGACAGCTGTTCACCTCCTATGACATAGACAGTGAGCGATGGCATTATGGGTTACATTGTACGGCATATTATGATAAGGAAGGCCATGACCAGGACTATGCGATAATGATGACCCCACACGTGGGATCATTCTTCCTTTTGGAAACAGGAAACATTTACGTGGGCCATGAAGGAATAGCCTTACAAATTGACTTACCAGCAAAAGTGAAGCTGCTATTCCATCATGCAGACACATCGGCGCCGCACTGCACATTGTATGTTCACCCCGGCCACTACGCAAAAGAATTGGGACCGACGGTTAAGCGACTTTTGGCTCGGAAGCCCACATACTCAAGGTCAACGCCCGACAGAAGAATCGATGCTTTACCGTACTCCGAGGAACAGATCGTCATTACTTGAAGGAGGATCCCAACAATGTTTGAGCGCCAACATGATTCGGCCCCGAAAACAGGTCAACAGGAACAGGAATTACTTCTGCAAGTACCAACACGGCTGTGGGCTCAGCACTCAAATGAAGTAGGACGAATTCTATCTGCCGAACCGTTTCACGTTCAAGTTAACCCCGACAAACTGTTACCTCGGAAAGCGCAATACCCCTTAAGTCCAGCAGGGGAAAAAGGCACTCAGGAGGTAATAGCGGCGCTCCTCCAGCAAGGAGTTCTCGTCCCGGTCCTGAGCCCCTATCCGACATGTAAAAAAACCCAGCAAGGAAGAGTGGCGATTTGTCCAAGATCTGTGAGCTGTTAATGCCTGTGTAATCCCAACCTTCCCGGTAGTGCCTAACCCAGCCCCCATTTTGAGCAGCATACCTCCAAATTCACAATATTACACTGTTGTAGATTTAAGTGGGGCTTTCTGTTCAATACCGATACACCCGGATGCACAGTATCTTTTTGCCTTCCCCTACGGTGGCCGACAGTATACCTGGACTAGATTACCCCAAGGCTATACTGAAAGCCCGATCATTTTCTCTCATGCCCGTGCCAAGACCTCAAGAATGTGACCTTCTCTGCAGGATCCACTCTCATCTAGTATGTTGATGACCTCCTTCTCGCCTCCCCATCCCTCGAAGCATCCAAGAAGGACTCGCTCACCTTGCTTTCAGCATTGGCTAGTAAAGGCCACAAGGCCTCCCGAACAAAGTTACAGCTCTGTCCACCCACGGTACATTATTTAGGATGTATGTTGACCGCCGACACTAGGCTGCTATCCCAGGATAGAGTGAAAGCCATTGTGGAAATCCCGAAACCCATTAAAAAGGAGGTGGTGATCCATTTTCTGGGCATGATGGGATATTGCCGACAATGGATCCCAAATTATGTGGAAACTAGCCGCCCCTTGCAAGATCTGACCCTCCCAACAGCCCCGGATGCAGTAGCGTGGGATCAGACAACGCAAAATGCCTTTGAAACCCTGAAGCGGGGCCTGCTCCAGGCCTCCCAGATTACAATAAAAACCTTTCCATCTTTTTGCTTCTGAAACTCGCGGGTTTGCCCAGTCTGTCCTCACCCAGAAACATGGTGACAAGTTTTGCCCTGTACCAGGTTAGACCCAGGAGCAAGGGGATTCCCATCATCTGTGGTCCATAGCCGCTGCCTACCATGCCATCCAGCCTGCGCACAATATTACTCTGGGCCATCCAGTCACCCTGCATGTTCCACATGCGGTTGCCGCGCTGTTAGCTCGTGCGGCCACACAACACCTCACTGCGGCACGCTGTATTAGGTATGAATCGACCTTGCTCTCAGACACATCCCATACCATTACTCGCTGTACTAACCTCAACCCTGCCACTCTGCTGCCCATTGAAGAGGATGGCGAACCCCATGATTGAGAGTCCCTTGTCCAGCATATTACAACCCTCAGACCAGATCTGCTAGATGTGCCCCTTGTGAACCCCGACCTAGAGCTGTTTGTCGATGGCTCCGCCACACAAACCCCCTGTGGTCAATATGTATACTGATTCGCGATATCCTTTCGGGGTAGTTCACGATTTTGGTCCACTTTGGAAATGGAGAGATTTTATTACTGCCTCTGGAAATCCAGTCAAACATGGGTTGCTTATCAGAAACTTGTTACAGGCTATTTTAATTCCCGAGTCTGGAGCTGTCATTAAGTGCGCTGCTCACACCAATCAAAAAGATGATGTTTCTAAAGGAAATGCAAAGGCAGATCGGGCGGCTAAGGCTGCTGCTGCCCGGTCTGATCGGATGGTGGTCAATGTGCTGCGGCTCTTTTATCTGCTCCCTCTAACCCTTTAACAATTGACAAAGTGTCCCGATTACAAAGCACTGCTGATGTTGAGGAAAAGAGGGTTTGGCTTGCCGCTGGCTGTTTTTTTTTGTAAAAATATACTTTATTCATAAAATATCTTCAATCACATTCCAAACCATTTCAAAAACAACATTACAAGGGTACAATCCAGGTTAAACTTTTACAAAATGTATCACCAGGTGCATCAGTACAAACAATATTACAATCATTTACAGCCTTTCATTTTGATCTGTACAGCCCGAGGGGCTCTAAACAGTTCCCAGTCTCTCGGTGCGCTGTGGTAGAAAGGTCTTAGACAGCGACCCTTCCCCATTGCGCCTTTGCGGCAGCTGCCCCAAGCTTTAGTGCGTCCCTCAGCACGTAGTCCTGGACTTTGGATTGTGCCAGTCCGCAACAATCGGTCGGGGACAACTCTTTGTGCTGGAAGACCAACAAGTTTCGGGCAGACCAAAGCGCCTCTTTCACCGAGTTGATGATCCTCCAGCTGCAGTCGATGTTTGTCTCGGTGTGTGTCCCTGGGAACAGCCCGTAGAGCACAGAGTCCTGTGTCACAGAACTGCTCGGGATGAACCTCGACAGCAACCACTGCATCTCTCTCCAGACTTTCTTTGCAAAGGCACAATCCACAAGGAGGTGAACAACGGTCTCTTCCCCACCGCAGCCACCTCGAGGGCAACGTGCAGAGGGGGTGAGCCTCCTGGCGTGTAGGAAGGATCTGACGGGGAGGGCCTTTCTCACCACCAGCCAAGCTACGTCTTGGTGCTTGTTGGAAAGTTCTGGCGATGAGGCATTCTGCCAAATGACTTTGACAGTCTGCTCGGGGAACCATCCCACAGGGTCCACCCTCTCCTGGTGCCAGAGGCCTGATGGCCTTTCGATCTCCCATGACGGCCGCATGGTGGCTGCAAAGAACCCGCTCCCCTGGCTTGCACATGTCTGTCATTCTTTCACACATGGTGCAAAAGGGGGGGTGAATTATATTATGCAAAAATCCTGGTATGCACCTGGATTTGCTTCTATATAATGTTGGAAAGACGCCTTGTGTTAAACTGGCGTCACAACCTCAGCCACGGGGCCCCTTTGTACATATGCAAATGGACTCTATACAAATGCCTAAATGTATGGGACTACAATATGTGTTAGTAATAATGGACTTATTCTCTAGATGGGTAGAAGCGTTCCACACCAGAAAAAAAAACGATGCTACCACGGTAGCCAAATTACTTTTCAAAGAAGTTATCCCTCGATTTGGAATACCTGAACAGATTTCTAGCGACAATGGACCCCTCTTTACAGGTCACGTGGTCAAGGAAGTGATGAAAGGACTACAACGTTAGCAACACTTGTCCTGCATCTACCACCCACAATCAGCTGAGCAGCAGAAAGACAAAATGGTATCCTTAAGACAAAAATAGCAAAACTCTGTACAGAAACAGGATTAAAGTGGCCGGAAGTACTTCCTCTAGCACTTATGCTAATGAGGTCTAGCCCCAACAGAGTGACAGGGCTGTCCCCTCATGAGATAATAATGGGCCGTCCTGTAAAATTGCCTATAAGCGCTCCCCTGACCATTAAGGAAATGAACATACACAACATGAGTGAAAATATGTTAGCTTACTGCATAGCACTGACTAAGACCTTGCAAAGTTTTCATTCTCAGGTAAAGGAAGCGCAGAAGGAAGCAACTGCTGAGGTCTGCCATACCTACCAGCCAGGGGACCACGTGTTTGTAAAGACCTTCCGTTGAAAGAATTGTCTGGAACCCTGTTGGGAGGAACCGTACCTGGTGCTTTTGACAATCTATACGGCTTTAAAGCTTGAAGGGAAATCAACGTGGATACACACCTCTCACTGCAAAAAGGCCCCTGCAACAGAAGGACGTGCGGAACCCTGTGACAGTGTAACCGGTTCTGAAAGGAACAACCCAGAGTGATAAAACCAAGAGAATAAGCTATTAACTGCTTCAAAATATACAAAGCAAAGTAGAAACTGTCACACAGGAAAATGGCACCACAATGCTTTGCTAAGATTGTGGCTCTGATGTTAGCAGGAGCCTGTATAGTAAAACGTAACCTAAAGGCGGGAGAGCCAAACTGCTCTCTAAGCCAGTGGACTGGCCAAAGGGAAACAGGTACCAATGGAAAGCAGGTATATGATCATTCAGAAGCAATAACTTGCATCAGAGGGATCCTCGGGTGTTACAACTGCGCAGGCAAGTTTGTAACTTTAAAAACTAACCCATGCGGACCCTGTAAGGATTAGAAATATAGGAAAAACTGCCAAATGGGGTCCCAGTTAGGAGAAGGATATGTTATGAATTGCGATGACCAGGTACTGAGGTGGGCGGCCTACTATGGCGATATAACTACCCCAGGACCAACAACCACTCCTGTGTCAGAGACGGTTAGCCAGAATTTGATCACCTCTAAAGCTGCTGCCACTACAGTAACTACCCCGGGGCCCGCAGAGTGTCTCAGAAACAACACAGACATAGTGCCCCTAAATACGGGATTGGTGGCAATACCTGAAAGAGAAAGGAGTAGTGATAGTACCAGGATACACCCATGTAAAGATAATTGTTAACCTGACAGAATTGAACATGCCGCGTTGGTGCGATATGAATTTAAAGGAGTTACATACTAAGCTGTTGAGAGAAGAAGTGAATAAACAAGACCTGCATTTAGAATTAGAAAAGGAAGATATTGTGTGTACTAACTCAAGTAATGCGAAGGTATTGGTTAACGGGAAAGAATGTTATGCATGCACTACAGTGGCATTTAAGAACAAAAGATTTGTGGTTGAGGAATGTGGAGGGTTCATCCTGAACCGGAAAGGGAGCAAGCGGCCGGTGCCTGCCCCCATGTGCTGAATAAGTATCCGACCTTTAACTGCCAGGGAGATAATCATATGATACTCCCTGGGAGTAAACCCAGAAGGAGGAGAGGTATATTGGAGGTTGCAGGCATAGGCTATGCTGCAGGGAGAGCAACTGTTAATACCCCAGACATAGGGATCTTGCAGACTGAAATCGACAAACTTAAAGCTCATATGAAACAAATAGTGCAGGAAGGATTGGATACGCAAGGGAAAACAGCACAGGTTACTGAACAACTGACTAACCTAGTTGAACAAGAACTGGAAAAACTAATGCCAGCCTCACGTGCCCTTAATAGCCTAATATAAAGGGGACAGCAGCAGGAAAAAAAATGAAACAAGGGATGCTGTATGTGTTTTATATGGGACATGGGTATTGGCTCAAGTGGACAAAAATCTACTGCAGCTAAAATATCACCAGGTTCCTGATTGGGTAGATGTTGGCACATTGTGTAAGTGGGCACCAGAAATTGAATCTGATATTGAGGTCAGGAATATAGTCCTATCAACACGCAACGCAGTAGATGATAAGAACGATGGTACAATATTGTTGGGTATGGTGTTACATATTCCCAAAAACCAGCATGATAAAGCTGCTCAACTATATAGAATCCAAAACTTGGGATGGGTTAAAAAGGGAGCGTGGATGCATACCCCGGAAGTCCCGAGTTGGGCCATATATTGAATAAGAAGGTAAAGGAATTAAGATGCGATCAATGCAAGCAGTCAGGTGATATTTGGCTTTGCCCAGATTGTGCAGTAAATGAAGATTAAGCTTGTGGATTACATAAATGGGCAAACTGTAGCATCCGTATCAATCCGACTAAACAGAACGAATCACATTTTGGCCATACCCACAATGCTACTCACCACTTTGTGGTAACCACTAACTTGACCTACACCATCCGAAATTGGACATGTGTACTACCACATATAACACTGCAATAATAAAGCCAAAGGGAAAAATAACGTTCTAACAAGACAAAGAGATAAAACCATTAGAACCAGAAATAATTATCAAAGTATTGGCAGATACCAAACGAAATGATAATGATTCACTGGTCCATGATTACGTGCATAAAGCCTTACCTACTATCCCTCCGATTAAAGCCGACTGGGCACAATTAATAAAAGAAGCCAAGATCATAGAACATAAATATGAGGAGGTTGAGACAGAGATCAAATCAGAAAAGAAAAAGGTAGAAGAATTAAGGGCTGAATCATAGTGGAAAGGAATGTGGGATTGGGGTATGAATGTGACTATTTACCCTTGGTTGAGAATATTCTCCCACATATTAGTTGTGGTGCAAGTACTGGTTATAATAATTTTGATCAGTTTAGTGATTGTCTTAAAGAAGATGATTAATACCTGGGCAGTAAAACAACTGAAGAAAGACCTGGCCCTGTTGGAGATTAAAACCCAGGAGACGAAATATGACAGGCTGTAAGGATTGTCCTTTAAAAGGACAAAAGGGGGGAAATGTGGAATTAGGCAGTTAATAAGTAGATTAATCCAGGAGTTAAAACTAGTGTACGTACAGGAAAATAACTATTCCAAAGCTTGGTGTAACTCAGTCAAAAGAGGACTGGAAAAATAATTGTTTCTGCTTCTTGCGGATAAAGGTGCTTACTGTTTTTATACATGTTAGAACAATTGTAATCCTGTTAATACTGTTGATGTAGCAGTTTTGTATAAGGCTCAAAGGTCACTTTTAGTAATGACCTGCGGTAAAGCCATTCAATGCAAAATGTTTGCTTTCCCTGTTAATCTGTTTTTAAAATATAGCTTACTGCCAGGCCATGCAATTATTTTTTATTATGTTCAGGGCAGTCGGTAAATATACTGGTTGTTGTTGTGATACATTATCCCTCCTTCTCCTCCTAAATTTCTCAAGTGTTTAAAACAGTGGAGGTTACAGTTTTCTCAGTTACATTTGTTTGTTGCCCTTTAGAACAAAACTGTTCATGTTTCCAATGAGATGCTGAAGCATACTGCCAGAAAGCTTGGGTCAGTATCTCTAAAACTCTGCACAGCTCAGCTGATCCTGCATCTCCTGATCATGAGCTGTCTGTGAACGATTCTAATTGCAAAAAGGAATAGAGTGATGAATGGCTGAGACTCACTCCTTTGTTTATTCTTTCACAGGAAGTGGCCATCACTGGCTAGGCCAGCATTTATTGTCCATCCCTAATTGTCCTTGAGAAGGTGGTGGTGAGCTGCCTTCTTGAACCGCTGGAGTTCCTGTGCATCCACAGTGCTGTTAGGGAGGGAGTTCCAGGCTTTTGACCCAGTAATAGTGAAGGAACAGTGATATATTTCCCAGTCAGGATGGTGTGTGGCTTGAAGGGGAACTTGCAGATGGTGGTGTCCCCATGCATCTGCCGCCCTTGTCCATCTAGGAGGTAGAAGTTGCAGGTTTGGAAGGTGCTACCCTGCTGTTAGAAAAGCTGTTAAATGTTCTTATAACATTGTTGTCTCAGGAATTACTAGAGATGAGGTGTTTCTCAAAAAACTTTTTTGCACTTCTCAAAGACTTTTAAAACACTTTAACCGACGGGGGGGAGAATTCAGCCCATGAATATATTTCAATCTGCGTCATTCGACAGTGAGAGAAAAGCTGAAAGGATCAATGATATCCTCAGGCTCAGTGTTCATACTTGAATTGTTGGCCATTGTGTCATCGCATATCACATTGAGACAAAATGCTTTATAGTAAGGTTGATATAAATTGGAACTATTTCTTACCTTCTATCACTTTACAGATAAACTGCTTTATGCAATGTGCTGCTGACAGTGGAGAATGGCCTTGGCTGACCTCTTTCTCCGGACATGCTTATTCGTACTGTCCACTTTAACCGGCTTCTCGTGGAACCCGCTCAACAGCTACTACCCGGCAAAATAGACGTGGCTGATTTCTTACCTTCCCACTAACTTCCTCATTTTTAAATTAATCCACTCGCAGTTGACATTTGGTTCAAATCGATGGGATTTTTCTTTGTCCGAAAGCCTTGCAGATCCGACTAATAATAATGGATCTTTCTAATGGTGATCAGAGAAACAATGAGCGGGACATCCATCGATGTTTGTCCCCCTGTTGGAGCCACTGTCCTGAGTCATGGGAGAAATTCCATTTCCTGACCACTGTTTCCATCCCTGGCATCTGTCGAAATCTGAGCTCCTTTATTCACAAGATATCTTGACCCCAAGATGAGCTTCCGAACCCTGAGCTGGAGCCGGATTTTCCTCCACTCCTGTTTCTTTCCGCTCACCCAGCGTTTTTCCAGCTCCCTCTTTTATTTCCACAAACTCTAATTTTCCTAATGACGGTTTTCCTTTCATTCCCCGAAACCTTGTGACTCCCGCCCCGGCCCCCCCGCCCCCGGCCAACCCCCGGCCACCCCGCCCCCGCCCCGCCCCACGCCCCGGCTCCCCCTCCCCCGCCCCTGCCCCCCTCCCTCTCCCGCCTCCATCTCTATATTTTGCCCTCGACCCGTTTCGCCATTATTTTTACCGCCAAAACCAACCGCCGCCTCCCGATCCCCGGCAAAGGCCGCGTGACTCGGCTCAAACCTCGCGAGAGGACCCCGGAGCCGCGTCACGTGACAATGGGTAGTTAAGGCGCCGCCGGAGCCCCCGTCCCTCCAGAGGGGAGGGTTTGGGAATTTGTATCGTTGGGAACGCTCTTGGGGGAAAGTGAGGGGAGGCAGGGAGGGGGAAACGGGCCGAATGGTCTTCAGTCCGATGAGGGTGTGTGGAGAGCTCGGGCTTGGCCAGTCACATCAACACTCGATGTCCGGGTCTCTCCGCTCTTTCCAAAGCTTCTTGTGACATTGAGGCTTTTTCCGCTGTTTCCATCCGGATGAAGCAAATGTGGCTGCAACAAAACAAGGCCAATGCGGTGAGACATTGTGTAGAATGTACTGCCTGGAAAGATGCTGGAAGCCGATGCAATAATTTCCATAAAGGAATTGGACATGAGCTTGAATAGGGAAAATGGCTGGGGTTGGGGGGAGAGCAGAGGAATGGGATGAATTGGATCTTTTAAAGAGACAGCACAGCCTCAATGGTCGAATGGCTGCCTTTTTTTAATGTATGATTTTATACAGTGAAGAATCAATGGGAATCTGCATTGGTGCAAGAATTCATCAAATTAATCCTGATTAATTCAGCATTTAATTAGTTTCCTGTTTCAAGAAGCTGCTGATAATTTCAGGAGAGTATTTATATTTTCCTGATGCTCTGGACATTGGTGAGAAGTTGTGTAAACATCAACAGCTTGTGTTTTTAAGCAGGCTCTCCCCATAAAAGAATGCCCCAAACTGCTGAATTTTTTAAGTGCTGTCACTTATTGTAAAGAGTCAACACTAAAATGGAGGCCCTTTGGCAAAACTGTTCACTGATTTTAAACTCCTCAGGAGTTCCCTCCTACTCTGAACTGTTTCCACCTGCCTGTATTTCTCTATTCCCCTCTGTCAATTATTCATTAAGGCTCCCCTTAAATGTTTGCAATCTGTTCTACTACTCCATGGTAGTAAGTTTCATCAGAGTATGCAAGTATTTTCTCTTTAAAATCTTGAATTTAGTGGTTCTTGTATTCATTTCAGCAAATGTGGGACCCCTTTCCCTCAGCAGACTGTCACTGACAGCAATGAGTGTTCATCTGTCCTTGTCGTGTAATTAATCTCCCTATATTTTCTGAACATCAGCTTGAATAGGCAAACAAAGCACCCCTCTCAACATCTTTTGCTTCTGGGGGATTTCTGATAGTACAGTGGACACGTGTTGGGGAGTAAGAAGCTGGGGGAAGTCTGGAGAGGATTAAATGATGAAAAGGTACATGTGTTTATTGCATCATCTGATTTCTGGATTGTGTTTAAAAGAATGCAGTCTATTGCATTGAGCTAAAATGAATTGCTGCCAATATTCTACTCTTATTAGGAAGTGAAAACAATTTGGGTACAGTTTCCAAAGATGCTCAACTTGATTTCCAAACCATTAGTATTTTGGCTCTCAACACTGGCAGTGCACCTACAATCATGGCCCTTAAGGGTGTCAAAAATCAATTTCCAGACTTTGTAAACAAACATCCAGCTCTTGGTGCATGAATGGTTTCTTCAGAAGAGCCATTGCAAATTATTGTAAAGCCTTTTTTATGGTGAAGGAGGGGCATCACAAGAAAAGGGGCAGCATAGGAAGGGAACCTGTCCCAAAACAGTGCCCTACCCTGCGTAGAATGCAATGTACAGGCAACAAAATCACAAGGGCCTTGGTGAGATGTGCATTAGAATTGTATGCCTCAACATAGGGGGTATATGTCAATTCTGCCACCTACTGCATGAAGACCAGCAGCTTATCACCTGTCCACTTTGAAGGTGTTGACCAAAGTACGTTTAGAGCACAGACTCTGAAATGGGGGGACCTCTGGGACATCTCTGTAATGCCTGAGTCTGTGGGACAGGGGAGCAGGGAAACTGGTCACATTTGTCACCTCAGCAAAGGGGTAGCAAGATGTGGCCATTCAGTCTCACGAAGTCATTGGCTTACTTATGGTCCAGGCTATATAACTAATGCCATCAATGTTGTGTTTCATTCTCAAATAGAAAAGCACCTCCAAAGGACTTTTACACCCAGAATATACATTGTGTGAGGCAACACATGAGGATCCAATGGTCATTGTGAAGGATGCTGGAAATTATGATGTGTTCCTTCCAAATTTCTCTTGATCTCATCTTCAAAACAAAATCATTTCAATGGATGTCTTGTGGGTGACCTAAGTTCAGCTCCTCTGCCATGTCTCTGACCTCCAGAAGAGTGCTCCAAATGTTACCTGAGGTGTGCCAGTGACAAATTGTGTGTGCCACTACAACAGGATTGGTCACTTACAGATTCTTTGGGATTTTAAAGGGGACACTTTTGATGCCTACACTAACCTGTAGAGGCTCTGCAGTATCTTTAGTTTGTGAATATGGGGGTATTTGAAACCTGTCACATGCAGTACAAACTCATCATGCCAAAAAAAGGCCTGAACTGCTTCATTTGAAGTGCTCGGTAGAACGCAGTTTACCTTGTCGTAGAAGGTGCTGAGCTTCTTGTGTTGTTGGAGCTGCACTCGTCCAGCCAAGTGGAGAGTATTTCATCACACTCCTGAGTTGTGTCACAGAATTCCCTACACCCATTAGCAATAGTGCCGGTTGTTGCAAACATGTTACAAGAAATCAGCAGCGAATTGTCAACTCCCCGATCTTTCCTTCTAGTAGTTGACCCAGGCTGCTTGGCTAAGCACTTGTATTTTTATTTATTTATTTATTTGTAACAATTTTTATACCCTTGGGTGGGCAGGATGTTCCACTGACAAGGTCATTTTTTTCTTTTTATTTATTCACGGGATGTGGGCTTCGCTGGCTGGGCCAGCATTTATTGTCCATCCCTTGAGAAGGTGGTGGTGGTGGTGAGCTGCCTTCTTGAACCACTGCAGTCCATGTGGTGAAGGTGTACCCATAGTGCTGTTAGGAAGGGAGTTCCAGGATTTTGACCCAGCTACGGTGAAGGAATAGCAATATATTTCCAAGCCGGGATAGTGAGTGGTTTGGAAGGAAACTTCTAGGTGGTGGTGTTCTCATGTATCTGCTGCCCTTGTCCTTCTAGATGGTAGTGGTCGTGGGATTGGAAGATGCTGTTGAAGGAGCCTTGGCGAATTCCTGCAATGCATCTTGTAGATGGTACACATTGCTACTGTGTGTTGATGGTGGAGGGAATGAATGTTTGTGGACAAGTGTAGCTTAAGCTCGATAGGACAATGTGCTCCTTCACTGATCTGACGGGTATAATGTCCTCCAGTGCTGTAACCAAGGATATTAGATAATCTGTCCATTTGACACTGTCCATATCCTAGGCTTTCCCTGTCTATCATCCCAGCTGTTTATGATCTGATGGTGTTCCCTTCATAAGCCTCTGTCGAGGTGCTATGTGTTTGCCTTATTTCAATATTAACTGTGTGCAGTCTCTTTGACTTTATACTGTTACTGAGTGCTTGAGAGAGCAATTCATACATCACCTTCCTCCCACTTGAGACTTTGGCCTGATCTGCAGAGCGCTTTCCATATCCAGAGAATTGATCTCAGTCAGACCTCCCACTCATGCCAGAATGCTAACTGGCACTAAGTCTCACTTTCTTATGCTGTGCTCAGCACTAAATTTCTTGGCGTTGTGGGTGTGTTTGTCATAGCTTGGCTCTTTCTTTCCCCAGGAAGCCTTCATAAACGGCCTCAGCATACAATCTGGCAACGTGCTCTCTTTTCCCCAGCTGCTCTACATAGGTGACAACTTCACACCTCTGGTGGCAGAAATGTTATTCTTGAATCTGCAGCCTTAGCTGAATGCAGCAATTTCTCAGTTGCAGGATCATCCTTGTGTACCTTTTTTTCCTGAGTGAGCTCGAGAATGAATGAAAATTTTTCAGGGCAAATGGATTTGCCGTCCTCCTTCAAATTCCTCAGGAAGCGGACCCTTTTGTGAGCAGGGCTAGAAGGGGTGGAATGTACAGAAGAATGGGTAAAGAGCGGTCTCCTCGGGTGACTCAAGGGGTTCACACAGACTCGAGGGTCAAATGGCCTCCCTTTGCATTGTTACATTCCATGGTGACTCCAAAGCAGGATGGTGTGTTACTCAGCAAGGCTTGCAGGCAATGCTATCGTGAACTGGGACAATCAAGATTGTCTGTACAATTTGTTGCAGCATCAACTACAGTTGTCATCTGAAGCTTCATATGGCAATGTTCATTTAGTGAAATGCTTCCTTAGAGTAGATCAGGCAGGCATCAATTTGCCCTAAAATCCTGGAGCTGTGTAAAGTCTGAACAAGTGACATGACATAGATGTTAAGTTCTGAATGGGTGCACCACATTTACAACACTTGCATTTGGCAGGGCAGTGATGAGTTAATTTTTTTTTAAAGAAAGGAAACATGGGCTAGGGCGAGTCCTGAGCTCTGTTGGTAATTAGGACACAACTGATGTGGTGGGCAGATGCTGATACTGTTCAGATGGAATATTGGAAGTGGAGATGGAGATGAAATGGGTGCAGTGCCACCACCAAATTTAACATCATTTTAACTTCCCAGTGTTTAATGCAGTTTGTTCGTGTAATACAGGATTAAGTTTAAAAACAAAGACTGGAATATGACCTTGGAAACTCTCAAAAAAATGTCCAGATTTTTAAAGAGCACTACTCTGGTTTGGTTTTCCCTTTTCTTTAACAGGGGGATATGCAGCTGTAACATGGGCCTTCTAAGCAGTGACTCTTGGCAGAATGTTTCGTGGCCAGTTTTTGCTGTGTGATTTCTAGCATTTCCAGCGACTTTCTGCCCTGGGGTTTCACCTCAGCATATGTATTGTGCACCTCTTGTGCACATTTCACTAGCTTGCTACTGCCAGGATTACTACTTTTGCTTTACTTTGCAAAGTAAGCTACACTTGATTGATCCTCTGTGCTAATTTTGCAGTTTGGATGGTGCTGAATTTGCTAAAGTTCATCCAGAGGCATCCAAGTCAAACAATCAAACCATGACCAACTGAGGCAGGAGGGGATCTCCTAGAAAAGTTTCAGGTTCTCTTGACATATGAATGATTTTATATTTTGCAGTTTACATTAACTAATGACATGAATGTGTTCAATCCCAAGTACCAATACTTGATAGTAATGCAAAAGGGTTTCACCAAAATATTTCTTGTATCATGTCTGCCCCTTGCCTTCTATGTAGTCTTCTGAAAAAATTTTAACTAATGAAAATAAATTGCAATTAAGTTTCATTCACCAATGGTGAGATGATTAAATTGGGGATGCTCAAAAGCCCAGAATCGCCAGTGCAGGTACCTCCAACAGCTGGAGGAGAGAACTGAGAAAGCGAGGGCTGCAGCCATGGAGGGATTTGAAAACAAAGATGAGAATTTTTTAGAGCTGTTACTTAGCCAGTGACCAATGTAGGTTAGTGAGCACGAGGGTGATGGGTGAATGGAACTTGGTTCAAGTAAAGATGTTGACAGCAGAGTTCTGAGGGACCTCAAGCCTACGGAGGGTAGAAACTGGAAACCCTACTAGTCAAGTCTAAAGGTAACAAAAGTCATGGTTGAGGGTTTTGACAGCAGTTCAGCTGAGGTGGCGCAGAGCTGGATGGTTATGGATCTGAGAAATTGGGGTCTTTAATAAGCAGGTAACTTCTGCATTTTATAGGGCAGAATTTCACAGTTGGCATGTGGGGGCGGGTCTGACACACGTGTGATGACATCAGGTGTGCGTCCTGACGTCACCACGTGCCATCGTGATATTTGGGAAGGCGGGTGTGCTGAGTTCAGGGGCACGTGTGCCAGTAATTAACGGGCCAGTTAAGGCCCTTAGGCAGCAATTGACATTGATTTTGCGCAGCCCGAATGGTTTTTATCAGGGCATCGTACGAGCAGACGGTCGGCCACATCTTTAAAAACCTCATCCACGGGTGGGATAAGAGGGGTGAGTGGGCTCGCTAATGCGAGTTGTTAGAACTTACTTAACTGCTACTTATGTGAACAGGACAATTCATTTCACTTCAGAGCTGCTTTGACAGAAATAACAGGCTTCAGTTCAGGACTCTGGAGGAATCCTAATACTTGGGGCCTTCCAGGTATCAAACAGCCTTCCCTTACCTTGGGGATTGTGGTCTCTGCTGGAGGCAGCTCCTCTGAGGAGGAAAGGAGGGCCAGAAGGGGGAGGAGGCCAGGAGTCCATATTCAGCCTCTAGGGGAGCCACCTGTGGGAGGACAGGTGCAGGCACAAAAGGTGCTGGGCCAACAGGAAGTCCAAGGCGGTAGTGGCCGCAGAAGACGCCACTATCCTGCTGCCAGGGTCTACAGGTGGCGATACAGCTACCTCAATGTCTGAGGTGCAATGACGAATGAGGCTCCATCTCTAAAGGGAGACAGTGACCTCCATCTGTCAGAGGATCGGCCCTGAGATCAGCTCTGACTGTGTGGGTGGACACCCCATGCCAGTGTCGCTGAAGGTCACTGTGGCCCTCAACTTCTATACCTCTGGCTCTTTCCAGGGGTCAGTGGATAATCTTTGTGGAGTCTCCGAGTCAGCTGTCCACAGTTGTCAAGCAGGTGACAGACACTCTGTTCTAATGTAGTGGCATTTATTTAAGTTGAGTGCCATGAGGTTGACAGGTGAGGTGCTGAGCACCTTTTGGACAGAGTAATGTGGGTCGCACTGGCTGAAAGGGTGGTGGAGGTACAAACCCTCCTCAGATGCTATAAGTCTGTGTATATGCAGCAGCGATGCCATGGCATGTTAGGCCATGGGGATAGTGGTCACACATTGGGTAAGTTGTCTTTGGAAGGTGCTAGAGATGCACATCCTCAAGGGGACGAGGGACCTTTTGTGTATGACCCACACGTCTGACTGTATCAGTCTGTGAATGAGCAGTGTTGCTGCATTAACGATTGCAGCAACCATCAGTGCTTTGGATGGTGGGAAGACAGAGTGGATGGGACTGTGACCCTCAAATACCTGGCTGCTGCACCCCAGCCTCGCCGACACCTGCCGACCTGGCCATCTGCCTCCTCCCCAGCTCCATGGCCTGCTCCTCATAAGTGGTGAGGTGCTGCAGCACGGTGTGCCCACCACCAGTCAGCAGACGCTCCTGGCTATTGTTCTGTTTGTGCCTGCAGAACAGGGAAGAGGATTTATTGGGGCTGATCGCTCATGTACTCTGCACGCCGCACCCCAACCACAGTGGCCCATCTGAGGCCTCCAGCGGCTCCTGTCCACACTACTGGTGATCAGTCCCCAGAAGATAGTCCGGCTGCTCCCAACCCCCTGCCCCAACGGACACCTTGGACACATTCGGCGTCCATCACTTTGAATAACACACAGCGCTCATGGCAAGGAGGTGCAACTAGGTGCGGTGCTGAGGCCAGCAGATGACTCTTGGCCACGACACCTTGAGGCTCCCCTTCCACCATCTCATCACGCCTGCCTGGTCACGTGGGGGGCCCTCCTCCTCCCATCCTCCAGAAACACCTCCCGATGATTTGATACCTCTTCCAGGAGGGCAGCAAGGCAGGGATCGGGGAAGCGAGGGGCACATTGGCCCCCCCGCTGGCCTACCCTGCAGCCTGCCCCCCTCCTCCTCCTCTACCCTCACCTCTTCTGGAGCTCGGTCGCTGGTCATGGTGAACAGCCTAAAGGAGGCTGCCTGGCCTTTCTTTATACAGACTGCCAGTTCCCCATTGGAACCGGCGGTCTGAACACGCCCGCTGCAGATTTGAATTTCCCGCTGAAGACGGGAGTCTGAAACACGCTGGGCGGGCCTTAATTGGCCCGGCCGCACAAAATGGCGGTGCGGCCCATTTCGCCAGCAGCGATTGGCTCCGCGCCCACTGCCGATTGGGTCGGGCCCACCCGCCCGACAAACACACAATTCAGCCCATGGTTGCAATGACAGATATTGTGACCTCGGTGCACGGCACTCTTCCCTCCCACTGGCACCCCAACCTCACTGCTGCCGGTAGACCTGGGCGCATGGCGCGCCTCCTGCTCGTATCTGGTGAAAATGAACAATTGTGCCAACCCTCCGCCCGTCTGCATCTGTTCAGCGTTATTGTGTGAGGTCTGAAAGGAGAGAGGAGCATTGATTAGTCCACCCTGTACCTGGATCGCCATTGCAGCCCTGCCACCCCCACCTGAGTGAAACATCGCAGGGCTCATGTGAATCTTGACCCTGGAGCTGCCGTACACTCACTCTAAGCAGCCAGGGCTGTGACCCCCTTGTCTAGATGCTGCCTCCATCACATTTACCACTCGCACTGTATCACCTTCCAAAGCAAGGAAGCACTACCACTTAGAACGCCAAGGGCAGCAGATGGATGGCTGCCCTGCTAGCTAGAAGTTCCCCTCCCAGTCAGTCAGCATCCTGACTTTGAAATGTTTCAGTGTTCCAGCAAATCCTTCAGGTCTCCCCCAAAACAGTCCTGTTGGTGCAAGTGCACCACATGCAGCGGATACAGAAGGAAGCTCAGCACCACCCTCTCAGGGTCAGCTAGGTATAGGCAATAAATGCTGGCTCAGTCAGCCAAGGCCACATGCCGTGAAAGGGGTGAGGGTAGGGAACCTCCTCTTTTACACACCCCACTCCCCATGTCACCTGAAGATTCTATACCCCAGAATATTGAGCAGCCAGTCCTGCCCCTCCCTCAACCATGTCTCTGTAATATATCTCCACGTATTAATCAACACCCTCAACTCATCTGCCTTACTCACAAGACTCCTTGCATTAAAATAAGTACCATCCAGCCTTGCCATGCTCCCTTGTGCCTTATCTTGACTATATATGCTCTGCCTTCCAGACTGACTCCGTTTTTCTTCTATACTTGTCTGTACATCACCCCCTGCTATACCTCCACTCTGTATCCCACACCCCCGGCCAAATTCGTTTAAACCCCCATCAACAGCACTAGCAAACATCGCAAGTATGTTGGTCCTGTTCAGGTACAACCCGTCGGACTTGTAAAGGTCCCACCTTCTCTGGAAGTGGATCCAGTGATCCAGGAATCTAAACCCCTCCCTCCTGCACCAACTCTTCAGCCACTCATTTATCTGCTCCATCAGCCTATTCCTATACTCAGCTAGTACATGGTACGGGGAGTATTCCAGAGTGTGCAACCTTTGAGGACCTGCTTTTCAATCTGCTACCCAGCTCCCTAAATTCTTGTTGTAGGAGCTCATCCCTCTTTCTACCTATGTCATTGGGACCAATGGAAACCATGATCTCTGACAGTTTGCCCTCCCCCTTCAGAATGCCCTGCAGCTGTTCAGTGACACCCTTGACCCTGGCCCCTGGGAGACACACACCATCCTGGAGTCACGTCTGTGGCCAGAGAAATGCCTGTCCGTACCCCTCAGGATTGAGTCTATAATCACTATTACTCTTCCTCTCTTTCTCCTCCCACCTTGTGAGACTGGGTTCTGGCTCGCCCTCCCCAGAGGAGCCATCACTCTCTCCGTTTTCCAACACAGAGAAACTGTTCTTTAGTGTGATGCACTCTGGGGCTTTCCTGACTACCTGCCTGCCTCCCTTCTGACTGGTGGTCACCCATTCCTCCTCTGTCTGCACTTTGTAAACTGCAGGGTGACCATGTCTAAAAACATGCTATCCACGTAACACTCAGCCTCATGGATGCACTGCTGTGCTTCCAGCCGCCGCTCAAGCTCCAAAACCCGGCACTCAAGCTGGTCAAACCGGTGGCATTTCCTGCAGATGTGGTCATCCAGACTGCCAGGAGTGTCTAAGACTTCCCACATACTGCAGGCCGTACAACACACGGGACTGAGCTCTCCTGCTCAGTAAATATTCTTACCTTACAGTTAAGCCAAGTAGAGTAGAACATTATTTCAGTTTCGTTCTTTTATAAAAAGCTAGAACTCATGCCTTTCCTTCGTGTAGCTTTAAAGTGGAGAAAAACAACTTGCCCACTACCTACCAATCTGCTCTTTGCTTTGCTCTGATGTCTGCTTTCCTCAGCCTTCTTGAATTCTGGTGGGGTTAGCTGCTGCTCCGACCGGCTCGATCTGGGCCTTGACCCTCAGGATTTTATTGAGAAACTCTGCTGGCACCGTTCAGCACCTGCTGCTGCTCCGACTGGCTCGATCTGGGCCTTGACCCTCAGGACTTTATTGAGAAACTCTGCTGGCACCGTTCAGCACCTGCTGCTGCTCCGACTTGCTCTTGTAGGCGGTGGACAGGGTTTGGGGAACTAGGAGGTGTTACTTGCCACAGAATTCCCAGCCTTTGACCTGTTCTTGGTCCAGTTCTGTTTTGGTCAAATGGTAAGCCCCAGGATGTTGTTAGTGGGGGTTTCAGCAATATTAATGCCATTGAATGCCAAGGGGCAATGATTTAAATTTTCTCTTGTTGGAGATCGTCATTGGCAATTTTGCAGTGCCACAAGGGTGCTCATTCTGAGTTTTTTACGTCGCTCGTTGGTGTTGTAACTACCTCCTGGGATTGACCACAACCTTGCGCAGGACCTCCGTTATGCAGAGCAGGGTGGTCTCAAACGATATGACTATCGTGATGCCAGCAAAGCATGGAAAGTTGTACCAACAGAGAGAGAGAGAGAGAGCTTGTTCAGGTTAGTTCAACTTTTGTCTGGACACATTTATCCATAGTCACATTATCTGATGGGTTGTCTATTCCGTAAACCATACAACAGTACAAAAAAAGAACAAACCGTTGCCCTACAATTTGCCTGATTACAATTTACAGCAAGCAGGGATCTGGCGAAGCAGTGCAAGTGAATCAAATTGGCTGATGACTGGCATATGTGATGCTGGGGACCTCCTGGAGGAGGCAGAGATGGATCATCCACTCAGCAGTTCTGGCTGAAGTCTTTTGTGCTGATTGTACTTGGCTCCCCCTTTAATTTAGGATGGGGATATTGGTGGAGCCACCTGTTCAGTTAGTTTAATTGTCCACCTCCATTCACATTTGGATGTGGCACTGCTGCCGATCTTAAATCTGATTCATTAGTTGTGGGATCACTTGGCTCTGTCAAATGCTGCTTTGTTTAGTAAGCAAGTAGACCTGTGTTGTGGCATGTCCCTCAAGTGCTTGATCCCTTTGGCCATCCATGTTGTTTGAAAAATATCAGCTGATAGTCAGTGAACCACAGGCTCTGCACAGTTGCTTTGTGGGACTCCATGAAGGCAGATGTTTGTGTGCTCCAGTGCCCATTGTGACCTGTGGGGTGTCTGGCTCTCCCAGTGTGACAGGACATTTGAGAGGAATGTAGCACAAAGGTGTTGGCAGAGCAAGGGTTAATGTAGGATTGGGGAACAGTACCACCCATGATATGATGTAGCGAGTCACATGACAGTAGACTATGTTGTAGAGTCTGAAAGGAGGCAGCAGGGAGACAGTCCACGCGTGATGGTACCTTGGATATGTATATAGTTATGGGTTACCAAATAAATGGTTTATGTTCAACCAAACAAGTGAGACACCAAGCAACCTTACAACATGGTGCCAGTGAAGGATGGAGCCCAGAATCCCAGAGAAGCTGGAGAAGAAACCTAGATTCTCAAAGCATGAAAAACTAAAACCTAAGCCTGACCTGAGACACGTGCACCTAAATTGAAGACACAGTTGGCGACAAAGCTCCATTGTAGACATGGAGGCGGAAGGACTCCACCAGGTCACACGGACGTCTGTTGTCAGACCTGTAGTGTCAAAGGTTCTAGCTAGATCAAAGTAAAAAGCAAAATTCACATGCGGCCAGACGGGTCCATCCGTTCCAGGATAGACTTCCTGTTTGTTCCAAATAAATCCAGCTGGACCCTGAGCAACAGCTTGTCCTCTCCACACTGCACCATCACAGTCTGCAGTGGAGACACACTTCCACCCTCAGACACACGGAAATGGGAACCAAAGGGAGGCCCAGGAGGAGAGACTGTCTGAGGCACAGGGGTGGCTTTGACTCTGCTCCATGGAAACCTCTGGCCTAGAAACAGTTGCCAAGTATCAGAGCCACAAACAGCTCCAACTAACACCAGCCCTGGGAACAAAACCCTCACTACAAAATCCCCCATGATACCAAACAACTCACCATCCCTTCAGCCACCGAGCAGCACCTTTTATACACACAAGCAGCACTCACCTGACACCAATGAGACCAGAAGCAGCAACGTTGAACCAATTAACCAGCCTCAATCTCCACAATCTCCACCAATGACAGAACTCATGGGTTTATTACCAGGAAGGCCGATTTTATTTGGACCAATAGGAGTTGGTCTGGGGTGGAAAGAGTCGATGAACAAAAGGGAAGGTGTGTGATAGGGTGGAGGGCAGGAGACATTAAAGGATAAAATGTTTCATGGTACAAAAGCCAAAGGCAGTGGTAATGGGTAAAGTAAAGAAACAAAAGATGTGTCCAGATGAGGTGTGAATGGCTGCATAGCAACCGTCTGAATGTAACGTAGAATCATAGAGTGTTTACAGCACAGAAAGAGGCCATTCGGCCCATCGTGTCTGCCACGGCTGAAGAACGAACCCCCCCCAGCCTAATCCCACTTTCCAGCACTTGGTCCGTAGCCCTGCAGCTTCCGGCAGTTGAGGTGCATATCCAGACACCTTTTCAATGAGTTGAGGGTTCCGGCCTCTACTCCCCTTTCAGGCAGTGAGTTCCAGACCCACACAATCCTCTGGGTGACAAAAGGTTTTCCTCATCTCCCCTCTAATCTTTCTATCAATCATTTAAAATCTATATCCCCTCGTCAATGAGCTCTCTGCCAAAGTAAATAGGCCCTTCCCATCCAGTCTATCCAGGCCCTTCACAAATTTGTACATCTCAATCAAATCTCCCCTCAGCCTCCTCTGTTCCAAGGAGAACAACCCTAGCCTCATATTTGCAATTTTCCAGTCCTGGCAACATCCTGGTAAATCTCCTCTGTTCCCTCTCGAATGCAATTACATCCTTTCTGTAACAAGGTGACCAGAACAGCAAACAGTACTCAAGTCGTGGCCTAACTAATGTTTCCAGCATAACCTGCCTGTTCTTATATTCTACGCCTCCGCTAAGAAATGAAAGGATTCCATCTGCCTTCTTAACCACCTTCTCAACCTGTCCTGCTACCTTCTGGGATCTGTGGACATTCACTCTAAGACCCCTCACTTCCTCTACACCTCTCAGTCTCCTCCCATTTATTGTGTAATCCTTTGCCTTTTTTGACCTCCCCAAATGCACCACCTCACACTTCTCTGGGTTGAATTCCATTTGCCACTTTTCTGCCCACTTGACCAGTGTATTGATATCTTCCTGCAGTCCACAGCAACTCTCCTCGCTATCAACCAATTTTTCTGCTGTCTGCAAACTTCTTAATCATTCTACTTTTATGCCTAAATCATTAATATAGACCACAAAAAGCAGGGGGCCCAGTACTGAGCCCGGCAGAACCCCACTGGAAACAGCCTTCCAGTCACAAAAACATCCATCCTTTGTTTCCTGCCACTGAGCCAATTTTGTATCCAGCTCGCTACGTTCCCCTGGATCCTATGGGCTGTTATTTTTTTAAGCAGTCTGCCATGTGGAACCTTGTCGAAAGCCTTGTTATAATCAATGTGTATCACATCAACTACACCACCCTCATCAATCCTACTTGTTACTTCCTCAAAAACTTCAATCTAATCAGTCAGATATGACCTGTGTACTATAGGCCCCCAAACAGTCAGGGAGAGATAGAGGATCAAATATGCAGTCAAATTTCAGAGAAGTTTAAGAATAATAGGGCAGTAATGGTAGGGGATTTTAACTACCCAAATATTAACTGGGATAGTTTCAGTGTGCAAGGTAGGGAGGGAGCAAAATTCTGAAGTTGCATCCGGGAGAACTTTTTTAGACAGTGCGTAGAAAGCCCAGCAAGGGAGGGGGCAGTTCTGGACCTAATATTCTGAAATGAGCCCGGGCAGGTGGAAGGCATATCAGTAGGGGAGCATTTTGGAGGTAGTGACCATAACTCAGTTAGATTTCGGATAGTTATGGAAAAGGATAAGGTTGGGCCAGGAATAAAAGTTCTAAACTGGGGAAAGGCTTTTTTTACTAAGATGAGATGCGATTTGGCACAAGTGGACTGGGAGCAGCTACTTGCAGATAAAACTGTGTCAGAGCAGTGGAGGGTCTTCAAGGAGGTAATAGCAAAAGCACAGGGCAAATATGTACCTGTAAAGACAATGGGTGAGGAGAACCAATCCTGGAGAACCCTGGATGTCAAGGGGCATAAAGGTTAGGATGAAGAAAACAAGAGAAGCTTATGGCAGATTCCGAGGACTCAATACAGCTGAGTCCTTACAGGGGTGTTAAAAGTGTAGAGGGAACTTAGAAAGGAAATTAGGAAAGCTAAGAGAGTGCATGAGAAAGTATTGGTGGGTAGAATAAAGGAAAACCCAAAGGGGTTATTTAAATATATATAGAGGAAGAGAATAACTAGGGAAAGAGTTGGGCCAATTTGGGATAATAGAGGTAATCTGTGTGTGGACCCGGAAGACATGGGTGCAGTCCTCAATGAATCCTTTACGTCGGTCTTCACAATGGAAAAGGACGACGCAGATACAGATATCAGGGTGGAGGACTGTGAAATATTAGAGGAAATTAACATAGAGAGCGAGGGGGCACTTGCAGGTCTAGCGGCCTTAGAAATGGATAAATCCTCAGGCCCGGATGAGATGTATCCCAGGCTGTTGAGGGAGCCAAGGGAAGCGATTTCAGGGGCCCTGGTAATAATTTTCAAATCCTCTCTGGCCACAGGTGTGATGCCAGAGGACTGGAGGACTGCTAAAATTGTTCCATTATTAAGAAAGGGAGGAAGGGATAGATCACGAAATTACAGGCCAGTCAGTCTAACCTCAGTGGTGGGGAAGTTACTAGAAAGAATTCTGAGGGGCAGAATATATCTGGCCTTGGAGAAACAAGGATTAATCGGGGACAGTCAGCATGGGTTTGTTAAGGGAAGGTCGTGTTTGAAAAGTTTGATCGAATTTTTTGAGGAGGTAACCAAGAGTCTTGATAAGGGTAATGCATTTGACTTTAGCAACGCTTTTGAAAAGATCCCTCATGGCAGATTGGGCATGAAAGTAAGAGCCCATGGGATCCAAGGCAAAGTGGCATGTTGGATTCAAAATTGGCTGAGAGGCAGGAAGCAGAGGGTGATGGTAGAGGGATGTTTCTGTGACTGGAAGTCTATTTCTAGTGGGGTTCCACAGAGCTCGGTGCTGGGGCCCTTGCTGTTTGTGGTGTACATAAATGATTTAGATTTAAATGTAGGGGGTATGATCAAGAAGTTTGCAGATAAGAGGAAAATTGGTAGAGTGGTAAATAGTGAGGAGGATAGCCGTAAACTGCAGGAGGATATCAATGGACTGGTCAGGTGGGCAGAGCAGTGGCAAATGGAATTCAACCCGGAAAAGTGTGAGGTAATGCACTTGGGGATGGCTAACAAGGCAAGGGAATACAGAGGAGATTTACCAGGATGCTGCCTGGGCTGGAGGGTCTGAGCCATGAGGAAAGATTGGATAGGCTGGAGTTGTTTTCCTAGGAGCAATGAATGTTGAGAGGGGACCTGATAGAGGTGTATGAGATTATGAGGAGCATAGATAGGGTGGATAGGAAGGCACTTTTTCCATTAGTAGAGGGGTCAATAACCAGGGGGCATAGATTTAAGGTAAGAGGTAGAAGGCTAAGAGGGGTTTTGAGGAAATACTTTTTCACTCAGAGAGTGGTGGGAGTCTAGAACTCACTGCCTGAAATGGTGGTTGAGTCAGAAACTCTCAGAACATTTAAGAAGCATTTAGATATTCACTTGCATTGCCATAGCCTCCAGGGCTATGTGCCAAGCGCTGGAAAATGTAATTAGATTAGTCAGATCTTTGTTGACTGGAGCGGACACAGCCTGGGGTACATTTCATCCAGCCCTGGTGATTTATCCACTTCTGGCGATGCTGATCCCCTTGATACGTCCTCTCTCCCTACGTTTATCACATCCAATACTTCACACTCCTCCTCCTGAACTACAATGTCAGCCTTCCCCCCCTCTTTTGTTAAGACCCATACCCCCATCCTCCGCCTCCATACACAGGTTACCTTTTCGGTGTTTTATGAGCTGCACTCTTTCCTTCATGATCCTCTTACTCTAAATGTTTGATCAATCATCTTTGTGTTGATTTTGCTTGCCAATATTCTTTCATGCCCTCTCTTTACTTTCCTAATTTCCTTTTTGATTTCACCCCTCCACTTTCTCTACTTCTCTCAGCTTTCTGTAATATTCAGTTCTCAGTGTCTGACATAAGCTTTCCTTTTCTGCCTTATCTTTCCCTGAAAGCTCCTTGATATCCAGAGGGCTCTAGATTTGGCTGTCGCACCCATTTCTTTGTGGGAACATGTTTACTCTGAACCGCTTGAATCTCCTCGTTGGTTGCCTCTCACCGCCCTGACACTGATTTACCTTCAAGTAACTGTTTCCATCCACTTTTGCTAAATCACTCCTCAGCTTATAAAATTGGCCGTGCCCCAATTAAGAAGTTTAACTCCTGTTCTATCACTGTCCTTTTCCACAATGATGTTAAAATTAACTGAACTATGATCACTCCTACTAAAATGCTCCCCACTGTGACTCCTTCTGCCTGATTCATTTTTTAAAGCTAAGTCCAGAACTTTGCCCTCTCTTCTTGGACTTGCTACATACTGGCCAAAAAAGTTCTCCAGAATGCATCTCGAGAATTCTGTTCCCTCCATTCCTCTCACACTGAAACTATCCCAGTTAATATTGGGGTAGATAAAACCCCCTACAATTATTGCCCTACTGTTTTTGCACTGCTCAGAGATTTGCCTCCATATTTTCTCTCCTATCTTCCTCTGACTGTTTGGGGGTCTATAGTACATTCCCAGCAGTGTGACTGCCTCTTTTTTGATCCTAAAATCAATCAATCTGGCCTCAGCTGATGATCCATCTAATATATCAATCCTTCTCACAGATGGAATTGCTTCTCTAACAGAAATGGCCACCCCAGCTCCCTTTATATCTTCCTCTCTATCTTGTGTGAAAACCCTGTAACCTTGGTGTTATTACACTGCGCTCAATCTAACTGAACTGAGCGGACACACAGACGGAGCTGGCTATGTGTTTGAGCCCCACACTGGACGGTTTGTGTTTTATTTCTCACACTGGGTGACAGAGCTGTTACACAAAAATTGGACACAGCACATTGCTGAAAGATTGTTCCGATATAAAAGTGTCTGAAGTTAAAGCCGAGTGTGGATATTAAGGATTTGACTCAGTCTATGAAAGGATTAAAAATTGAACTCAGCTAAAAGAACAGCTAAAAACCGTTAATTTCACAAACACATATAGATATGGGGGCCTTGAGAAAGACTTTTCCAGACAGGGATCCAGGCTGAAGCTGAGAACATTGCTGCTGCAATGGACAGATAAACATATTTTGATTTGCAAGAACTCTCACTCAAACAAAATACCTCGGAAATATAACAGGCAATAGTTATGTAATTCAAAGTAAAAAGATTTTCTATAAATTCGAAACTTAGATAAACAAGCCAGTCAGATTTTGCGGGACCATCAGAGAGATGAGACCTGATATTGTTTGCGCTCAACCTGAGACAAAGCCAGCAGAAAACTACACTTTATACAACTGATTATGAGTACAAAAACTAGTTGTTAATTGTTTGAATATCCTACTTTTATTTTCCAAGTGAATTTGAGGATTGCATTTACTTTTAATTGCATTTGAACTTTGTAGTCATAGATGAATGATTTTATCTTGCACTTGTACTCTGCAATATTCAAAACATTATTAGAATATAATCCAATATTTGAGCTATTTCTAAGGCATTATTAAGTAACCATTTAAAAAGTTGTAGATTCACTCTGTAAAGTTCAGATAGCCTAATTCTTCTAGAATTCTAAAATAGTGAATTCTAAGTCCTGGGAGTGCCAAAGTTCTTTAAGAGAGTAATTTCTACTATAATTTACATGTAAAGGTGTATTATATTGTCAGTGGATTAGTCATCCAGAGACGCAGCCTAATGCTCTGGGGAGATGGGTTCAAATCCCACCACAGCAGCTGGTGGAATTTGAATTCAGTTAATAAGTCTGAAATATAAAGCTAGCCTCAGTAATGCTGAATGTGAAACTATCATCGATTGTTGTCAAAACCCATCTGGTTCACTAATGTCCTTTAGGAAAGGAAATCTGCCGTCCTTACCCAGTCTGGCCTATATGTGACTCTGGACTCCCAGCAATGTGGTTGACTCTTAACTGCCCTGTGAAATGACCTAGCAAGGTCAGTTCAAGGGCAATTAGGGATGGGCAACAATGTGCTGAGATATCTTTGTTTAGTCTAAATACTCCTGGGACAGAGCACATTTTATCTTAAGACCAAATCCATATCTAGCATCACTGATCTAAGCTCTGATGATAGTTTAAATTCTCTATTAGTTCAGAATTTAAACTGACAATATGTTTTTCTGAATAAATGTATCTTCCTGGAGGGTAAAGCTAGAAGATTCCGAACATGGAAATCCAAATTGTCAGGAAACAGAACTTAATTCTGGAAATTATTATTACCGGAACATTCCCAACATCCAATTCTGTCCTGACATAAAATCTGAAGTCTCAAGAGGCTGTGACCTTGACATGATTGGAAAACAGGTCATTCGCAGCTGGAATCAGACACATTACCATTGTACCAGGAGCTCTATAGCAAAGAGTGGGAGCTGGATCCACATGAGGGTGACGGGTACAGACTGTCACCGGGGCTCTCGGAGTGTGACAGACGGAACCAGCAGCAGTCAGACCACATCAACAACAGCTCAGGATCCCGCTCTCTAATCCAGACACTGCCGGTGGAGAGCTGCCGGTCCCGACCTTAGCCGTGTCTGGGAGCTGCCTGTCTCTCTCGTTTTACTGATTGGGACCCATCCAGGTACAGCTCACACACAGGCTCAGGAATTACATTCCCAGCTAGTTTTATATCATCAGCAAACTTGGATACATTAATACAGTATTATTATTATTCTACATTATTGATCTCTTTGTCTAAATCATTAACAGGGATTGTAAATAGTTGAGGCCCCAGCTCTGATCCTTGCAGAAATCCCCTAGTTAGCAGCTGAGAAAGCGAAAATGTCCCGTTTATCCCTACTCTCTGCTACTTCTCCATTGTCCAATCATCCACCCATGCTAAATGGATGCATGGATCCATGTCAGAAGTTTAATGGTTAATTTGAGACAATGTCAGAAGAGTAAAAATACAATTTTAGAAGCAAACAAGCTCTAACAAAATGGCCCAGGGAACTTGTTTTCAATAACATCCATTGCATCCGTGATCCCGGGCTGGAGTAACAGAGAATTCCTCTGAATACATTCAGAAATCCTTGGATATACTCATCAGGTCTGACAGCATCTGTACAGAGAGAAATCGAGTTAACATTTCAGGCATCAGAACTGGACAAGTTTGAAATGTCATCGACTTTAAGCAACAGGAGGGTGAGAAAAAGGACAATAGGGAAGCTCTGTGATTGGGTGTAAGACAGGGAGAGATTAAATGACAGAAGAGCTAGTCGTGCGGAGTCAAAGGGAGTGGAAATGGGACAAGTAAAGAAACAAAAGATGTGCCTCGAGCAGTTGTGCTGCATTCCGAATGTGAGAACAAGAGTAAGAGTGAAACATGAAAAGAAATGGAGACAGAGATTCCAGTCTGTAATGGTTGAACTCAGTGTTGAGTCTGGAAGACTGTAAATTATCGAATTGAAAGATGAGGCCGGAATCTTCCGAGGAATGTCAATCACTGTCGGATTGCCACCCCACTCCTACTTTCCTCCAGCACACAGGAGCGCGGCATTCCTGACCAGGTCTTCCCATCCCGGCTTCTCCAGAAATGCGGAGCGAGCCTGAAATGGAACTGCTTCTTCCTAGCGTCGGATCGTTGGGGGAGGACAGGCCACGCCCCCTTTTTACAACACCAGCTGCCGGATTTTTTTTAATTCATTCACGGGATGTGGGCTTCACTGGCTGGGGCAGCATTTATTGCCCATCCCTAGTTGCCCTCGAGAGGGAGGTGGTGAGCTGCCTTCTTGAACCACTGCAGTTCATGTGGTGTAGGTACACGCACAGCGCTGTTAGGAAGGGAGTTCCAGGACTTTGACCAGTAAGTAAAGAGTTTAAACGTCCCAAAGCTTCTTTGGAAGCAACGGAGAGAAGGTAAGTGAGTAATAGGGGTGGGTGGGCAAGGGGGTAGGATGTGTGAGGTAAATGGGTAAGGGGATAGGGTGTCAGGTCGGTAAGGTGGAAGCTGGGTAGGTTGGCAGGTGGGTGAGGTGGGTAGTTTGGCAGGTGGGTAAGCGGGTAGCTGGGGCAAAGGCTAGTCAGGTTGAGTCGGGGGAATAGCGTACATCGGCGGAGTCGGGTGGAGCAGCTAGTCAGGTCGAGTTGGGGGTGTTGGGAGGTCAATGGGGAGTCAGGGGTCAGGGGGTAGTTGGGGGTCACGAGGCAGTCAGGTGGGGGGGGACTTTGTGAGTGATTGGTCGGTCAGCTGTGCAGTTACCCAGGAGTTAGACTAGGTTTTCATTGGTCTAACATTTCCTGGGTATCTATTCAGTTAAGTACGTGGGAACTGTTTGAAGTTGGAGACTTTTGCGGAGGGTCCCAGTGAGCAGGTGAATTGCCCATCAGATGTTCAAACTTCCCTGGCAGTTCCCGCAGAGTCAGTGCGTTGGGACTTCGGATAATGTCCCATGGCGCATCTTCCGGGGTACATCCATCTGGACTCCGACTATCCGGAGATCAGAAGCTCTCTGCTGAGGAATTCAGAGCTGGAGATCGCCTGTGAAATCAACCTAAAAACTGAAAGCTGCCTCACAGTGTTGGACAAGGAGTTAAATACACCGGAGTGTTTATTAAAAGTTCATCTCATGGGATTTGTTACTGAGCCCCCAGAGCAGGACAGGCCCAGGCTCCAGATTATGCTGTGTTAGCTGAAGTCTCCTGGTGTGATAGCGAGCCACACGGAGCAGGATGGGCCCTGGCTCCATCCCGGGCCTCTGTTGAGTGAGCTGATCCCGTGCCAGAGATCACCCAATACCCTCCCCTACGTCCTGTCACCATGTGGAAATCTCCCAATTCCCAGTCCCCTGTCACCTTGGCAACAGGCCTCTCCCCTAATGCTTTTTCACCATGGGAACAGGCCCCACCCTCAGTCTCCCATCACTATTGGCCGCAGGCTGTACCCTCACTTCACTGTCACTGTGGGAAACAGGACCCACCCCCATTCCCTATCACCATGGGGAACAGGACATGGCCCCTGCTGGAAATGTGAAATAAAATGAGAAGGTGCCTGAAGCTCTCAGTGATTCCGTTTTTCTGATCAATGAATGAGTCGAACAATTTGGGTGAAGGGATATTTCAGCATATCCTTCAGATGTTCTCTAAACTTAGTCTGGGTCACGGCATAAATACAAGTGTTTGTGCAGCAACTCAGGAGCTGCAGCATGAAGCCCAGTTCCAGCACAACTTCATCAATCCAAACAGAACCATATCCCAAATCCCACATCCGGTACCACACGGAATAAACCATTAACGTCGTCCATAACAGGATGAAATTTGCCGAGATAACAAACAGTAAAATGATGGATTTCCTTCGACTCTCCATCTCTGGGTCTCTGGGACTCTCCCCACTGCTGTCAGCCCGGAGTCTCCTGCGGGCTCTGCTGCTCACTAAAATGTGTCTGACAGTGAAAACGTTGAGCAGCAAAATCAGAACAAATGGGACCGCTGGGTTTAGAATATTATGGAGGAACTCGATTGATCCCCAGACTTGAGAATACTGAATACCCCCTGTTACATCACAAAACCAGGGGACGTTCAACAGCAAATATTCACCTATGAACATAAAATACCAGAAAATGTTCTTTAAACAGCTCAGCACAGTCACTGTTCCCACAACCACAGTCGCTGTTTTCTCAGTGCAATATTTACTTTTCAGCTTCTGGCCACAAATGGCCACAAATCGGTCAATGGTGAAAGTGACAGTGAACCAGACAGAACAGTCAGTGGCTGTATAAAGGAAAACAGCGTGTATGTTACACACGGGAATGGAAAACAGGAACTGGAACTGCTCCACATAAACAATTGGTATGTGTCTTAATATCAGGTCCAGGATAATGACCAGTAGATCTGCCACTGCCATGGCCACCAGGTAGCAAGTAACACATTTGGAGAGACCGCACTTTTGCTGAGACAGTATTCGAATCGCCATTAAGTTAACTGTGAAGAAGGAAAATAAAGTGGGGTAAAATACATCAGGTTGAGAACAAAGTTACTAGCTTGATTGAGAACTTATTAAGGTTTTAACATTTGTTATTGAATTCAGTCATATATTGAAACGAGGCCCAAACAATCCTCATCCACCACCACTCTCCTCTGTCTGGCTGAACTTGTTCTCCCACTGAATAACTTTTCCTTTAACTTGTCTCACTTCCTCCAACTAAAAGGTGTGGCTATGGGAGCGGAGCAGAGGCAGGTCAGGAACCAGGATCAGCATAAATAGATACTTGGGCTCAGAGCACAGCCTTTCCTGCCTGAGAGCGGAGCAGAGGCAAGTCTGGAACCAGGAGAATTTCAGCTTCTGTAGAAGCTGAGTGGTAAAAGCAACTGTGACATCGCATGAAACCAGTAAGCTGATTGGCTGGTAAGAGCTTGGTGTAAGGGTTAGTGTGTTAAAAGCCAGCTTAGAATGCAGGAGTTAAAGTAGGTCTTGTAAATAACAAGAAGTAAAACTTTAAAATAAAAAATATATATACAGCAAAATAAGTAAAATAAAATAGCTAAAATAAAATAATTAAAATAAATACTTAAAACACATTCCCGTGTAATTAAGGAATGTGTAACTTTTAGTTGTAATTGTGGGTGATGCTAGCATTTAATAAACACAGTACTGTACTATACGTGGGAAATATTCCAAATTAATGAAGAAAATAATTGTTTTAAATGAGTAATTTAGAATAAATTATGAAATAAATACCGTAGTAAATGCTTCATACAAAGTTTAAGGTATGTCAGCGCAGCTCGGCCATGTGGAATGTACATCCTGTGGGATGTGGGAAGTCGTGCAGGTACAGAGTGGACTCAATGATCATATCTGCAGGAAGCGTCACTAGTGGCAGAAAGTTGAGCTCTGATTTGCGGAGCTTGAGTGGCTGCTGGAGTCACTGCAGTACATCCACAAGGCCGAGGATTACGTGGATAGCACTTTTAGAGAGGTAGTCACACAGCAGGTTCGAAGAACACAGAGAGGGAATGGGTGACCGGCAGAGTATCTAGGAGAAGCAGGCAGGTAGTGCAGGAATCTGCTGAGGCTACCTCACTCTCTAACTGCTTTTCCATTTTGGATACTGGTGAGCGAGATGGTTCCTCGGAGGACGATATCAAGAGCCAAGTTCATGGCACCACAGGTGGCTCAGCTGCACAGGAGGGGAGGAGGAAGGGCGGGAGTGCTAAAGTAGTAGGGGATTCCATAGTTAGAGGAGCAAACAGGCATTTCTGTGGCCATAGACATGACTCCAGGATGGTACGTTGCCTCTCTGGTGCCAGGGTCAAGGATGTCACAGGGCAGCTGCAGAACATGCTTTTGGGGGAGGGTGAACAGCCAGAGGTTGTGGTCCCCATTGGTACCAATGATATAGGTAGGAAAAGGGATGAGGTCCTGAAACCAGATTTTAGGGAGTTAAGAAAATAATTAAAAAGCAGGACCTCAAGAACAGTAATGACAGGATTATTCCCAGTGCCACGTGCCAACGAGCACAAGAATAGGAAGATCGAGCAGTTCAACACGTGGCTGGAGAAATGGAGGAGAAGGGAGGGCTTTAGATTTCTGAGGCATTGGGTCAAGTTCTGGGGGAGGTGGGACCTGTACAAGCTGGACGATCTACACCTGAATAGGACTGAGACGAATGTCCTCGCGGGGAGCTTTGCTAGTGCTATTGGGGAGGGTTTAAACTAGATTGGTATGGGGATGGGACCCTGAGGGGAAATTCAGAGTGGAGAGGAGAAAAACTGGCAGTGGGGAGTAGGGAAGCATCAACTGATACCAAGGATATATCAGCCAGCTGTATCAAGGTTAATAGAACCTTGGAGAGTTTGTTAGAACTAGAGTAGGCAACAGCAAGTCATTAGATGGGGCCAGAATGAGGGGGAGAGGATAAAAAGCCTAAATCAGGGCTAATGTGCATGTGTGTGAAAGCACGGAGTGTGGTTAATAAGATTGGTGAACTGCAGGCACAGGTTAACAAATGGAATTATGATACTATTGTTATAACAGAAACCTGGCTCAAAGAAAGGCAGGACTGGGTTAAATATTCCTGGTACAAGGTGTTCAGGAGAGACAGGAAAGGAAGAAAATGTGGTGGTGGGGGTTAGGGTGGCAGTGGGAAGTGGCAATTCTGGTTAAAGATGGCATTACAGGATTGGAGAGAGAAGATGTTCCAGAGGGGTCAAGGACAGAATCTCTCTGGCTGGAGGTAAGGAATGAAACAGGTGCAGCAACATTGATTATATACGACACAGACCACAAACTAGTGGAAGGGATATGGGGAAACAAATTTGCAAAGGAATTATGGAGAGGTGCAAGAGTTATAGAGTAATCAGAATGGGAGACTTCAATTATCCGAATATGGACTGGGATAGGAATAGTACAAAGGGAAAAGTAGGCAAGAGTTCCTGGAATGTGTTCAAGATAATTTTCTGCATCTGTATGTTTCCAGTCCAACTAGAGGACATGTACTTTTGGACCTGGTTCTGGGGAATGAGTTGGCCCAAGTGGATCAAATATCAGTGGGAGAGCCTCTAGGGGACAGTGACCATTGTATCATAAGGTTTAGGTTAATCATGGAAAAGGACAGGGAACAATCCAGAGCGGGGATAATTAATTGTGGGAAAGCCAAGTTCGGTGGGATGAGAAGGCATCTGAGATGAGTGAGTGGGAATCAAATGTTGGCAGAAAAGACGGTGGCCGACAATGGGCCACCTTTAAAGAAAAAGTATTGCAGCAAATGTCAAGGGATATTCCCTGAAGGGGAAAGTTAGGACAAATAAATCCAGAGAACCATGGATGATGAGAGAGATAGAAGATGAAAAGGAGAAAGTGCGCACACAACAGATGTCAGGTCGAAAATACAATGTAAAATCAGCCTCAATATAGCAGGACCGGGGGGAAATTTAAAAACCAATAAGAAAAGCAAAGAGAGAGCATGAAAAGAGGCCGGCAGCGAACAGAAAAGGAAATCCCAAGGTCTTCTACAAGCATGTAAATAATAAAAGGGTGGTAAAAGAAAGAGTAGGGTTGATTAGGGTCAAAAAAGGGACTTGCATATGGAGGCTGGAGAAAGAGTGCAGGTGTTGTCCGAGTACTCTGCATCTGTCTCTACAAAGGAAGAGGATCCTACCCAGGCCAAGGTGAGAGAGGAGGTAACTGGTACACTAGAAAAACTTACAATCAAGAGGAAGGAGGTGTTGGAAAGACTACCTTTACTTAAAATAGATAAGGTACCAGAACCGGATGAGATGCATCCAAGAGTACAGAGAGAAGTGAGTGGAAATTGCAGAGGAAATAATGATAATCTTCCAGTCTTCCTTAGACACAGGGGAGGTGCCACACAACTGGAGAATTGCAAATGTTACACCCTTGTTTAAAAAGGGGTGCAAGGATAAAGCCGGCAACTACAGAGCAGTCAGAATGACCTCAGTGGTAGGGAAACTTCTGGAAACTACAGTATGGGGTAAAATCAATAGTCACTTAGACAAGTACATGATATTGAGGGAAAGCCAGCATGGATTCATTAAGGGAAAATCATGTTTAACTAACTTGCTAGAATTTTTTGAGGAAGTAACAGAGAAGGTTGATAAGGGAAACACTGTTGATGTGGTGTATATGGATTTTTAAAAAAGGCTTTTGATACAGTGCCACACAACAGACTTGTGAGAAAAATTCTAGGTCATGGAATAAAAGGGAAAGTAGGCACTTGGATAAGAAATTGGCTGAGTGACGGGAAACAGAGAGTAGTGTTAAATGGTGGTTTTTCTGATTGTGAAAGGTTTGTAGTGAAGTCTCCCAGGATCAGAGTTGGGACACTTGTCCTTCATGATATATATTAAGGACCTAGACTGTGGTGTGCAGGGCATGATTTCCAAATTTGCAGATGATACGAAGATTGGAAACGTTGTCAACTGTGATGGGGATAGTCTTGAACTTCAAAAGGACATAGACATGTTGGTGGATTGGGCAGACAAGTGGCAGATGAAGTTCAATGCAGAGAAGAGAGAAGTGGCAGGAAAAAGATGGAGAGCACCTAAAGGAGCTGCAGGAACAGAGGGACCTCGGTGTATGCGTACATAGGTCATTGAAGATGGCAGGGCATGTTGAGAAAGCAGTTAATAAAGCATATAGTATCTTGGGCTTTATTAATAGGGACATTGAGTACAGGTGATCATGCTGAACTTGCATAAGACACTAGTTAGGCCTCATCTGGAGTACTGGGTCCAATTCTGGACACCATACTTGAGGAAGGATGTAAAGGCATTGGAAAGAGTACAAAGGAGATTAATGAGAATGATTCCAGGGATGAACAACTGCAGCTATGAGGATAGACTGGAGTGGTTGGGACACGTTTCCTTGGAAGAAAGAGGGCTGAGAGGAGACTTGATAGAGGTATTCAAGATCCTGAGGGATATGGACAGGGTAAATAGTGAGAAACCTTTCCCACTCAAGAAAACATCAAGACCCAAAGGGCACAGATTCAAAATAATGGGCAAGAGGAGTAGAAGTGATGTGAGGAAAATTTTTTTCACCCAGAGGGTGGTGGAGGCAGGTTCGATCAAGGTATTCAAAAGGCAATTGGATTGCTAACGGAAAAGAGAGAATGTACAAGGTTATGGGGATAATGCAGGGGAGAGGGAAGAGGTAGAATGTTCTTTCAGGGAGCCAGTGCAGACTCGATGGGCCGAATGTCCTCTTTCTACACTGTAAAGATACTGTGATACTGTGGGTACCCGCATGGGCCCCAGTTATGCCTGTCTTTTTGTGGGATATGTGGAACGTTCCTTGTTCCAGTCCTACTCAGGCCCCCTCCCACATCACTATTTTCGATGCATTGATGACTGTATCGGTGTCGGTTTGTACTCTCATCGGTACCTGGAAAATTTATCGATTTTGCATCCAATTTCCACCCCTCTCTCACCTTCACATGGTCCATTCTGACACTTCCCTTCCCTTCCTTGACACGGCCCTCAACCATGTCCGACCCCTCTCCCACACCTCTGCCCTCACCGCTTCCTCTCCCTCCCAGAACCATGATCGTGTCCCCTTTGTCCTCACTTTTCACTCCACCAGCCTCCGCATTCAAAGGATCATCCTCCACCATTACCGCCAACTCCAACATGATGCCAACACAAAACATATCTTACCCTCACCCACCCCCCCTATCAGCATTCCGTAGGGACCGTTCCCTCCCTACACCCTGATCCACTCCTCCATCCCCTTCCCACGGCACCTTCCCATGCAATCACAGAAGGTGCAACACCTGCCCTTTTACCTCCTCCCTCCTCACCGTCCAAGGGCCTAAATGCTCCTTTCAGGTGAAACAGTGCTTCACTTGCACCTCCTTCAATTTGGTCGACTGCATTCGCTGCTGCTAACGCGGTCTCCTCTACATTGGGGACACCAAACGCAGACTGGGTGACCGCTTTGCGGAACACCTTCGGCCTGTCCACAAGCATCGGACAGAGTCAGCATGGATTTACGAAAGGGAAATCATGCTTGACAAATCTACTGGAATTTTTCGAGGATGTAACTAGCAGAGCTGATGAGGGGAAGCCAGTGGATGTGGTTTATTTGGGCTTTCAGAAGGCTTTCAACAAAGTCCCACATAAGAGATTAACGTGAAAAATGAAAGCGCGTGGGATTGGGGGTAGTGTATTGAGATGGATCGAAAACTGGTTGGCAGAAACAAAGAGTAAGAATAAACGGGTCTTTTTCCGAATGGCAGGCAGTGACTAGTGGGATATCACAGGGATCGGTGCTGGGACCCCAGCTATTCACTATATATATTAATGATTTAGATGAGGGAATTAAATGTAATATCTCCAAATTTGCAGGTGACACAAAGCTGGGTGGGAGGGTGAGCTGTGAGGAGGATGCAGAGATGCTTCAGTGTGATTTGGACAAGCTGAGTGAGTGGGCAGATACATGGCAGATGCAGTATCATGTGGATGAATGAGAGGATATCCACTTTGGTAGCAAAAACAGGAAGGAAGATTATTACCTGAATGGTGATAAATTGACTGGAGGATGAGGAGCATGATGGATGCTGGGCTATTGGAGGACTGGTGGATAGGAGGTTGTTCGAGTGGGAGAATCAGATCCTCTTTCCCTCCCCCTACCCGGATTTTAACCTAGCGACAGATTTAAAGATAAATCTGTTGAATGAGTTAATAAATTTTATTTATTCTGAGAGGGGAATGTGCAACGAGACCTGGGTGTTCTTGTACACCAGTCGCTGAAGGTAAGCATGCAGGTGCAGCAGGCGGTAAAGAAGGCAAATGGTATGTTGGCCTTCATAGTGAGAGGATTCGAATACAGGAGCAGGGATGTCTTGCTGCAATTATACTGGGCCTCTGTGAGACCATACCCGGAATATTGTGTGCAGTTTTGGTCTCCTTATCTGTGGAAGGATGTTCTTGCTATAGAGGGAGTGCAGTGAAGGTTTACCAGATTGATTCCTGGGATGGCGGGACTGACATATGAGGAGAGATTGAGTTGATTAAGATTATATTCGCTGGGGTTCAGAAGAATGAGGGAGGATCTCATAGAAACCTATGAAATTCTAACAGGGCTAGATAGGGTGGATGCAGGAAGGATGTTCCCGATGGTGGGGGAGTCCAGAACCAGGGGTCAAAGTCTGAGGATACGGGGTGGACCATTTAGGACTGAGGCGAGGAGAAATTACTTCACCCAGAGAGTGGTGAGCCTGTGAAATTTGCTACTACAGAAAGTAGTTCAGGCCAAAATATTGTATGTTTTCAAGAAGGAGTTAGATCTATCTCTTGGGGAGAAAGGGATCAAAGCATATGGGGAGAAAGCGGGAGCAGGGTTGGATGATCAGCCATGATCATAATGAATGGTGGGGCAGGCTCGAAGGGCCGAATGGCCTACTCCTGCTCCTATTTTCAATGTTTCTATGACCCAGACCTTCCTGTCGCTTGCCATTTCAACACACCATCCAGCTCTCATGCCCACATGTCTCTCCTTAGCCTGCTGCAATGTTCCAGTAAAGCTCAACGCAAACTGGAGGAAAATCACCTCATCTTCTGATTAGGCACTTTACAGCCTTCCGGACTGAACATTGAGTTCAACAACTTCAGACCATAAACTCTCTCAACCATCTCTAATCCTTTATTAATCCCACTTGTTTTATTTCAATTTTAATTTCAATTTTTCTTCTTCTTTATTTTTATTTATTTATTTTTATTTATTTATTTTTATTTATTCATTGATTTTTCCCCCCACCCCTGCTCCCACAGGGCTTTCTGTCACTTGTTTCTATGTTGTGCTTTCACAGAGCGCTGACCCTTGTTCTGCTATTAACACATTCTGCCGCTATCAGCACCTCCTTTAGTCCTCACAAAAAAAGCAGCTCTGAAGAAGAGTCACACGGACTCGAAACGTTAACTCTGCTCCTTGCTCCACAGGTGCTGCCGGGTCTGCGGAGCTTTTCCAGCAGTTTTTGTTTTTATTTCAGATTTCCAGCATCTGCAGCATTTTGCTGTCATTTCATTGAAATGATTGTACCTGAAAGAACAAATGTTCTTTCAAAGGGAAGGTCTATGATATGATGGAAGGCAGGACAGATTAAATGCTAAAAGGATGATACTGAAATTGTTGATGATGTCAGTGTTGATCCAAATGCTCCTCTCCAGCCTTTCAATGTCTGGCTAAAATAATTAAAATTCCCCAAGTGCCCCCAGTAATGATGTAGATCCATGGACCGGAAACATTAGCTCTGTTTCTCGCTCCATAGATTCTTCCAGCCATGCTGACTATTTCAACAACAATAACATGTTTACACAGCACTTTCAGCGTATTAAAACATTCCAAGACTCTTAACAGGAGAATTATAAAACAAAAGGTGACACTGGAGCCACACAAGGAGTCCACAGCATTAAGCTTTGTCTGAGTGCACCGAGCTCAAGTGCTTAGCTCCGGGAATTTGGGAAGTGAAAGAATTTTAAGGATTGATTCGTTTCTAAAATCTAGTTGAGTTTGCATTTTATGTTTAACTTAAGTGTAACAGTAAATTGTAGTTTCTTTCAGTGTTAGTCATTTATTCTTTCACTGGCTGGACCACCATTTATTGCCCTTCCCTAATTGTCCTTGAGAAGGTGGTGTTGAGCTGCCTTCTTGCACCGCTGCAGTCCATGTGGTGTAGCTTCACCCACTGTACTATAAGGAAGGGAGTTCCAGGATTTTGACCCAGCAATAGTGAAGGAACAGCAATATAGTTCCAAATCTGAATTGTGTGTAGCTTAGAGGGGAACTTGAAGATGGTGGTGTTTCTATGCATTTACTGCCCTTGTCCGTCAAGGTGGGAGTGGCTGTGGGTTTGGAAGGTGCTGTCGAAGGAGCCTTGGTGAGTTTGTGCAGTGCATCCTGTAGATGGTACACACTGCGGGCACTGTGCGTTGGTGGTGGGGGGAGTGGATGTTGATGGTGGTGAATGGGGTGCCAATCAAGCCGGCTGCTTTGTCCTGGATGGTGTCCAGCTTCTTGAGTGTTGTTGGAGCTGCACTCACCTCGGGAAGTGCAGAGTATTCCATCACACTCCGGACTTGCCGCCCATGGGGTGGAATTTTCCATGCCCGCTGGCACTGGGCGTGATCGGTGGCATGAGCGGACAAAATGGCCACGATGGCGGGAAACCAGTTCTCGATCGTCCGCTCAGCCTGCCGACAGCGGCCGTGTTTCCCGCCATCGGACATCGGGAACCTCATTGTCATACATCAGCCCATCATTTTCCGGCCAGGTCGCCGGAATCACCCTCCCCCACCGCCTCTCCCGTTGGATTGTGCGTCCAGGTCGGTGGGAAAGCACGCCGACGTGTTTCACAACAGCACAGAATCGACCTGCACTTGGCGGCTGCACTTTGAGGGGAATTCGGAGTTGAATACCTCGTATTAGGGAAACCTGTATGAAGTGACCATTCCTCTGAAACTCAGACAGTTCAGGCACAGCCACATTGATATGATTGGGGTCGGGCTCCGAGCTTATCTGCCCACTCAAGCAACGCAGAGGCATCAAAGAGCCACCAAGTTCTCCAGAGCTCCCCCCAGCACAGACTGCACATTCAGGAGCACTTTAGTGGACTGCAGAGCAGTTGGACTGCACACGTTGTACAATCTCCTCGCTAAAGCTGGCCATGGAGCAGTCACTGCTGGAGGTGTTCACAGCCTCTTGCAATGTAAACATCCCGGTTTGGACCAGCCTCCCCCATGGTTCAAGCTAACAGGGCAGCCATGCAGCGCACTAATCTCTGGCCATCCAAGTGGGGATCAGCTCTCTCCGGGAAATGTCAAGGGGCCGTCACACTTAACCAGGACAGGTTCTTAGTACACCCATGCTAACCAGGTGTCTCTCTCTTTAACCCAGCAGGAGGAGTACATTAGGATCATGGAGCCTGGTGAACTAGCTGTATGCCTGATGGCCTACAGAGAGCGAAGACGACGGAGGAGAGAGTGACTGAGGCTCCTGGCTGCGCAGAGGCAGGAGCAGCAACCTCAGGAAGAAGTGGGGCTGTGGCTCCCGCACACGCAGCCCAAGAGCCAGAGCGAGCCCTGGCTGGTTGGCGCCTAGTGACACCCAGGGTCTATAGACGCCGCCTTTCATTCCTGCAGATGACCAAGAACCAATGTCTCCGCAGACTGTGCATTTCTAGGGAACTGGTTGGTCACATCTGCCAGCTACTGCAGGATTTGGCACCACGGGGACATGGAGGGCACCCACTGCCAGTGGCCATGAAAGTGACCACAGCGCTCAATTTCGACGCCAGTGGCTCCTTTAAGAGCTGCACAGGTGACCTCTGTGGGACATCACAAGCCTCCACCCATAAATGCATCCATGAGGTCACGGATGCCATCTTTTCGAGGGCACACAACTTTGTCCATTTTGCCCGGGACCAGGAAAGCCAGGATGCAAGAGTGATTGGATTTGCCCAGACCTCGGTTTTCCCACTGGTGCAGGATGCGATCGACTGCACTCGTGGTGCTCAGATATCCGTCACAACACACGGTGGACTACATCAACCGCAAGGGGTTCCATTCGCTGAATGTGCAGCTGGTGTGCGACCACCAGAAACACATCCTGCAGGTGTGTGCTCGGTTTCCAGGGAGTGTGCACGATGCCTACATCCTCAGTCGGTCACAGATCCCTGGAGTCTTCCAGGATCCACTGAGGCTGCAGGGATGCTCCTCGGGGACAAGGGCTCCCCGCAGAGTCCATGGCTGATGATGCCGAGCGGCAGCCTCAGACTGCAGCAGAGCGACAGTATAATGAGGCTCATGCTGCAGCTCGCAACTTGCTGGAGGTAACCATCGGGATGCTGAAGGTGAGGCTCCGGTGCCTGGAGTGGTCTGGTGGAGCCCTGCAATACAGTCCACAGAGGATGTCACACATCGTCATCGTTTGCTGTGCCATTTACAACCTGGCGCTCCAACAGGGAGACGAGCTGACTGAGGAGGAGCTGGAGGAGCTGCAGATCTCCTCCGATGAGGAGGACGCTGAAGGGGATGAGGCTGAGGAGGTCCTCGGAGGCGATGATGACGGGGATGAAGACCTCGCACAGGCTAGACGAGGCAGGCACGCTCGGGAGGCCCTCATAGTTGCTAGATTTGTGGAGGATGATGACGACATGCAGTGAGGAGACACCATAGACCCTCACATCACACTTGTGAACGTTTGACTCCCGTCTGGCTTATGGCAGAATGTGAGAATGCTCCTGTCATGGAGACGCAGGGGAGGCCCTAATAGTCACTCAATTGCAGCAAGATGATGATGACCATGCACTGCGCACACTCCATAAATCTTCACACAGCCTCTAAGAATGTCTGACTCCTGTCTGGCCGAGGGCAGCTCACTTGTTCTTTGTGATCAGGGTCATATCATAGAGACGCAGCCATAAAACTGTTAAAGTATCTGATCCTTTATCCACCTTCAGCACCTGTTGCTGTTGCTGTCCATCCTGCGGCCAGAGCGGGCGTAGAGGACATCCTGGCAGGTCTCTACGGCATCCAAAAGGTTCTCGAGGAACGTGTGGCTGAAGCTGGGGCTGCAGTCCTCTTTAGTTTCAGGGCCATGTCTTCCATGCAGCAGTGGTGGTCTGGATGAACTGAGATATGTGCTTGTGGCTGGACTTTAAACATGGCGCCCGGCGAGATGCAGCGGCTGGGTGATGACAGGCGGGTGAATGGGAGCCCGTTCGCCATGGAAACGGCGGGTTTCCCAGGAATGCAGAAATAATGTGCCGGGTTTGGGATGATACAGTGTGAAAACCCGACATCGAGGCCCACGGGTAAAACATCATTTTACCCACCCGCTACCGCACTTAGTGCCAACCTGGGAAAATTCCACCCATGATGTTGATAGAGGGGGGCGGGGGGTGCAGTGATGGTAATGCCATTGAATATCAAGGGGGGATGGTTAGATTCTCTCTTGGTGAAGATGGTGGGCATTTGTGTGGAGTGAATGTTACAAGCTCTCGACTAAGAGGTAGTTGTACATACGAACATACAAGTTAGGAGCAGGAGTAGGCCACTCAGCCCCTCGAGCCTGCTCTACCATTCAATAAGGTCATGACTGATCTGATTGTAACCTCAACCCCACATTCCTTCCTACCCCTGATAACCTTTCACCCCTTGTTAATCAAGAATCCAGCTAGCTCTGCCTTAAAAATATTCAGACTCTTCTTCCAACGCCTTTTGAAGAAGAGCGTTCCAAAGACTCCCTACCCTCTGACAGAAAAACATTCTCCTCATCTCTATCTTAAATGAGCGACCTCTTATTTTCAAACAGTGACTCCTAGTTCTAGATTCTCCCACATGAGGAAACACCATCTCCACATCCACCCTGTCTAGACCCATCAGGGTCTTAAAGGTTTTAAGCAAATCGCCTTTTACTCTTCGAAATTACAACCTTACCTCATAAGACAACCCACCCATTCCCAGTATTAATCTAGTAAACCTTCTCAGAACTGCTCCTAATGCATTTACATCTTTCTTTGGATAAGGAGACCAGTACTGTACACAATGCTCCAGATGTGGTCCCTCCAATGCCCTGTACAACTGAAGCATAACCCCCCTACTTTAGTGATCAATTTCCCTCACAATAAATGATAACATAGTATTAGCTTTCCTAATTACCTGCTGTACCTGCACACTAAGCTTTTGTGATCCATGTGCTAGGATTCCAAGATCCCTCTGAATCTCAGAGCTCTGCAATCTCTCACCATTTAGTTAATAAGCTTCCTTTTTATTCTTCCTGCCAAAATGAACAATTTCACATTTGCTCACATTCTAGCCCATTCGCCAGATCTTTTCCCACCCACATAACCGATCTATGTCACTTTGTAGCCTCATGTCCTCTTCATAATTTACATTCTTACCTATCTTTGTGTCATCAGTAAATTTAGCAACCATTCCTTTGGTCCTTTCATCCAAGCCATTTATATAAATTGTAAAAAGTTGAGGCCCAGCACTGATCCCTGGCACACCGCTCGTCATATCCTGCCAACCACAAAAAGACCCATTTATGCCTACTCTCTGCTTCCGGTTAGTCAGCCAATCTTCTATCCATGTCAATATGTTACCCCCTACCCCATGAGCTTTTATTTTCCACAATAACATTTGATGTGGCACTTTATCAAATGCCTTCTGGAAATCTAAGTAAAGTTCATCCACTGGCTACCCTTTATTCACAGCATATGTGACTCCTCCAAAGTGCTCCAATAAATTGGTGAAACATGATTTCCCTTTTACAAAATCATGTTGACTCTGCCTGATTGCCTTGATTTTTTTCTAAGTGCCCTGCTGTAACATCTTTAATAATAGCTTCTAACATTTTCCCTATGACAGATGTTAACTGGCCTGTAGTTTCCTGCCTTCTGTCTCCCTCCCTTTTTGAATAAGATAAATAAATAACCTTTGTTATTTTGCAGTCTAATGGAACCTTCCCCAAATCTTGGGAATTTTGGAAAATTAAAACCAATGTATCAATTATCTCACTAGCCACTTCGTTCAAGACCTTAGGCTGAAGTCCATCTGGACATGTGGATTTGTCATCCTGCATTCCAACAATTTGCTTAATATCACTTCCCTGGTGATTGTAATTTTCCCAAGTTCCTCCCTCCCTTCCATTTCCTGATTCACAGCTATTTCTGGGATGTTACTTGTCTTATCTACAGTGAAGACTGAAGCAAAATGCCTGTTTAATTCATCCACCATCCATTATTTTCCACTAGCAATTCCTCAGACGCACTTTCTATAGGACCAATGCTCACTTTGTTAACTCTTTTCTTATTTAAATACCTATTGAAGCTCTTACTATCTGTCTTTATGTTACTAACTAGCTTTCTCTCATACTCAAATTTTTCCATCCTTATTAATCTTTTTGCCATTCTTTGCTGTTCTTTATATTCTTTCCAATCTTCAAGCTGCCACCCATCTTTGCGTAATTATATGCTTTTTCTTTAAGTTTGATACTGTCTTTAACTTTATTAATTAACCACGGATGGTGGGCCCTCCCCTTGGAATTTTTCTTTCTCATTGGAATGTATATATTCTGTGTATTCTGAAATATCCCTTTAAATGTCTGCCACTGAACCTCTATTGACCTATCCCTTAACCTCATTTTCCAGTTCATTAACTAGCTCTGCTTTCATGGCCTAATAATTGCCTTTATTTAAGTTTAAAATACTAGTCTTGGACGTAATCATTTGTCCCTCAATATGGATGTAAAATTCAATCATATTATGATCACTGTTACCCAGGGGGTGCCTTTACTAAGAGGTTATCAATTAATCCTATCTCATTGCTCAATACCAGGTCTAGTATAGCCTGTTCTCTGGTTAGTTCCAGAACGTGCTGTTCTAAGAAACTATCCCGAGAACATTCTATGAACTCCTCATCTATGATACCTTTGCCCATTTGACTTTTCCTGTCTATATGTAGATTAAAATCCCCCATGATTATTGCCGTACCTTTCTGACAAGCTCCCATTATCTCTTCCTTTGTACTCTGTCCTACTGTGTGGGGGGCCTGCAAACCACTCCCACAAGTAACTTCTCGCGTTTATCATTCCTCTTCTCAATCCAAACTGCATCAACATCCTGGTTTCCTGAATTTAGGTCATCCCTCTCTAATGTGCTAATATCATCTTTAATTAACAGATCCACCCCTCTAGCTTTTCCTAACTTCCTGTCCTTCCTAAATGTCACACACTGTTAAATATTCAGATCCCAATCTTACATCATCCTGTAGCCATGTTTCTGTAATTGCTATCAGATCGTATTTATTTGTTTCTATTTACGCTATCAGTTCATCCGTTTTGTTTTGAATGCTACGTGCATTTAGATACAGAGACTTTAGTTTTGTCCATTTATTATTTTTGTAGTGTATAGCCTTATCTGCTGATTTACTCTGAGTGCACTCTTTGTCCCTTTCTGTCATGGATGGATTATCATTTCCCACATTAATAGCTTTCCCCCTTGTCTTATCTCTACTCTTTGCTTTACCACATTTTCCCAGATTTGATGCCTTGACCCCACTATTCAGTTTAAAACCATCTCTACTTCCATAGTTATGCAGCTCGCGAGGATACCAGCCCCAGCACAGTTCAGTTGTTGACCGTCCCAATGGTACAGATCAGACTTTCCCCAATACTGATGCCAGTGCCCCACAAACCGGAACCCACTTCTCACACACCAGTCTTTGTCCCACACATTCATTTCTCTCATCTTACTTGTCCTAGGCCAATTTGCATGTGCTCAGGTAATAATCCAGCGTGTAATAGAGTTGATCTTTCAGACAATTTTCTTTGTGGTCACAGTTAACTTTATTTATAAGACAGCAGCAACTACTTACAGATGTGTATCAAACTCCATAACTAAAGAGGAACTCTCTACTAGAGGTTCCCTGTGCTGCTCACACATTGGTTTACACAGGTCATGTGATCTTACAAAACAGGATTATTCTTAAAGCTGCAGTCCTATGTTTATCCAAACTATAATTGCTACATTCCTCCCCCTTTAACATTTCTGTACATTTTGCATTTACAAGGATATTTATCTCATGAACTTAGAATACTTACACAGGTCATGAAATTACAAGTTCAGTCTTTCAGGTGGTTTTCTGATCCATAGCTTCACGACTTCAATTCTTTTGCAGGGAACACATTCTCTGGAACTGCATTAACATCAGATACCTCATTAGGCACATGCAGTTCAGTGTCTTCCACTCTAACAGAGGCATTGGTCATGTCTGTCCTTGGTTGAGCGACTTCAACAGGAACCACTGGTTCAGTAATGGTTACATGTGGAACATTTTTTTTTGGGGTATCTCTCTTCTTCTTAAATGATCCACATGTTTACTGCTGATCCGGCCTTCCACTTCCACATGGTACAATAATGGCTCAGTGACGGAGCTCACTCTACCAGCTATCCACTTCAGTCCTCGACCGAAAGTCCTTACATATACTGCTTCTCCAACAGTAAATTGTAGCTCACGATTATGCAAATCATGAATCTCTTTTTGGATTCCTTGACTTTTCTCCACCCTTCCCTCCAAAATTGGGAAGTATCAGGCTTAATCTTGTTCGAAGACAACGCCTCATCAGTAATTCTCAGGGGTTGCTCCTGTTGTAGTGGGGGGTGGGGGGGGGGTTGTTCTGTCGTGAAATAGGAAATGAGCAAGTCTAGTTTCCAGTGATTCACTTTAACTTTTTCATTCCCACTTTAAAAGTTTGTACTGCCCTTTCTGCCAGTCCGTTAGATGACGGATGGTCCAGTGCAGTCTTCACGTGGTTGATATCATTGATGTTGATAAATCATTGAAATTCAGCGCTCATAAACGTAGTACCATTATCTCAGACAATTACCTCTGGCAATCCATGGTTGGCGAAGTTCTGGCGTTGGTGATTTTACCTCATAAACCGTAGAACCATAGAACACTACAGCACAGAAAACAGGCCATTCGGCCCTTCTAGTTTGTGCCAAAATACTATTCCGCTAGTCCCATTGACCTGCACCTAGTCCATAACCCTCTAGACCTCTCCCATCCATGTATCTATCTAATTTATTCTTAAAACTTAAGAGTGAGCCCGCATTTACCACATCAGATGGTAACTCGTTCCACACTCTCACCACTCTCTGAATGAAGAAGTTCCCCCTAATGTTCCCCCTCAACCTTTCCTCTTTCACCCTAAAGCCATGTCCTCTCGTGTTTATTTCTCCTAATCTAAGTGGCAAGAGCCTACTCGCATTTACTCTGTCTATACCCCTCACAATTTTGTAAACTTCTATCAAATCTCCCCTCATTCTTCTACGCTCCAAGTAATAAAGTCCTAACCTGTTTAATCGCTCCCTGTAACTCAACTCCTTAAGACCCGGCAACATCCTAGTAAATCTTCTCTGCATTCTCTCAATCTTACTGATATCCTTCCTGTAGTTAGGCGACCAGAACTGCACACAATACTCCAAAGTTGGCCTCACTAATGTCTTATACAACCTCACCATCCCAACTCCTATACTCAATACTTTGATTTATGAAGGCCAGTAGGCCAAAAGCTTTCTTTACAACCTTGTCTACCTGTGACGCCACTTTCAGGGAATTGTGTATCTGAACTGCCAGATCCCTTTGTTCCTCCGCACTCCTCAGTGCCCTACCATTTACTGTGTATGTCCTACCTTGGTTTGACCTTCCAAAATGTAACACCTCACACTTTTCCACATTAAATTCCATCTGCCATTTTCTGGCCCATTTTTCCAGTTGGTCCAGATCTCTCTGCAAGCTTTGAAAGCCTTCCTCGCTGTCCACAACTCCTCCAATCTTAGTGTCATCAGCAAATTTGCTGATCCAATTCACCACATTATCATCCAGATCATTGATATAGACAACAAACAACAATGGTCCCAGTACAGATCCCTGAGGCACACCACTAGTCACAGACCTCCAGTCTGAGAAGCAATCATCCACTACCACTCTCTGTCTTCTCCCACACAGCCAATTTCAAATCCAGTTTACAACCTCTCCATGGATACCAAGTGTCTGAACCTTCTGAACTAACCTCCCATGTGGGACCTTGTCAAAGGACTTACTAAAGTCCATGTAGACAACATCCACAGCCTTTCCTTCATCTACTTTCTTGGTCACCTCCTCGAAAAACTCTACAAGGTTCGTTAAACATGACCTACCACGCACAAAGCCATGCTGACTATTCTTAATCAGCCCTTGGCTGTCCAAATAATTATATATCCGATCTCTCAGAACACCTTCCAATAATTTACCTACTACTGACGTCAGGCTCACTGGCCTGTAATTACCTGGTTTACTTTTGGAGCCTTTTTTAAACAACGGAATAACATGAGCTACCCTCCGATCCTCCGGCACCTCACCCGTGGCTAAGGACATTTTAAATATTTCTGCCAGGGCCCCTGCAATTTCTACACTAGTCTCCCTCAAGGTCCGAGGGAATATCATGACAGGCCCGGGGGATTTATCTACCTTTATTCGCTGCAAAGCAGCAAGCACCTCCTCCTCTTTAATCTCTATATGTTCCATGAAACTACTGCTTGTTTCCCTTCCTTCCTTATACACTATGCCAGTTTCCTGAGTAAAGACTGATGCAAAAAAACTGTTTAAGATCTCCCCCATCTCGTGAGACTCCACACATAGACGACCACTCTGACCTTCAAGGGGACCAATTGTGTCCCTTACTATCCTTTTACTCTTAATATACTTGTAGAAACCCTTAGGGTTTACCTTCATATTATCTGCCAAAGCAACCTTATGTCTTCTTTTTGCCTTCCTGATTTTCTTTTTTAGTATTTTCTAACATTTTCTATACTCTACAAGTACTCATTTGCTTCTTGTTGCCTATACCTGCTATACACCTCTCTCTTCTTCTTAACCAGATCGCCAATATACCTTGAAAACCAAGGTTCCCTATGCCTGTTAACTTTGCCTTTAATCCTGACAGGAACATGCAAACTCTGCACTCTCAAAATTTTGCCTTTGAATGCCTTCCACTTACTGAACACATCCTTGCCAGAAAACAACTTATGCCAATCCACTCTTCCTAGACCCTTTCTCATTTACACAAAATTGGCCTTTCTTCAATTTAGAATCTCAACTCGAGGACCAGACCTATCCTTATCCATAATTAGCTTAAAACTAATGACATTGTGGTCACTGGACCCAAAATGTTCGCCTACACATACTTCTGTCACCTGACCTGTCTGGTTCCCTAATAGGAGATCAAGTATTGCATTCTCTCTCGTTGGTATCTCTACATATTGATTTAGAAAACTGTCCTGAACACATTTGACAAACTCCAAGCCATCCAGCCCTTTTACAGTATGGGAGTCCCAGTCAATATGTGGAAAGTTAAAATCTCCTACTATCACAACTTTCTGTTTCTTACATCGGTCTGCTATCTCTCTACAGATTTGCTCCTCTAATTCTCTCTGACTATTGGGCGGTCTATAATACAACCCTATTAGTGTGGTCACACCTTTCCCATTCCTCAGCTCCACCCATATGGCCTCTGTAGACGAGCCCTCCGGGCTGTCCTGCTTATGCACAGCTGTGATATTTTCCCTGACTAGTAATGCCACTCCTCCCCCTTTCATCCCTCCCCCTCTATCACGTCTGAAACAACGGAACCCCGGAACATTGAGCTGCCAGTCCTGCCCCACCTGCAACCAAGTCTCACTAATAGCAATAATGTTGTAATCCCACGTGCCAATCCACGCCCTAAGCTCATCTGCCTTTCCGACAATACGTCTAAGTGCTTGGAATGAAAGATGATTCCGAGGCAAGGACCAACGTAATCTCTGTGCAATTGCACCCAAGGTCTACCAGGACACTCCCATGGGTGTAACCGGACTGCCACTGGTAACTCTTGCAGCTGTTGACATTGCACACAGTGCTTTACCCCCCGTCCAATATCACCGTCCATCCCCGGCCACCAAAGATAACTTTGCGCTATCGTCTTCATGCGTGAGATTCCTGGATGGGCATGTGTAGCTCTACTAAGAGTGGTTCCCTTCCTTGTGAAGGAACTACCACTCGTACACCCCATAATAGAATACCATCTTGACTGCTCATCTCGTATCTTCGGTTGCAAAATGGCTTCAATTCATCAGAGACTGATTTCTGGGACCAGCCATGTAACACTTAGTCTCTCACTCGAGACAGGACTGGATCACAATTCGTCCAGTTTCTTATCTGCCTGGCACAGACTGGCGAGGAATCTGGGAAATTCATCACTAATATGAGTGCTTGAGGAATTGGGATGTGGTCATTGTTCTCTTGTAAAGGAAGGCGACTTAGGGCATCGGCATTTGCTATATGAATCCCTGGTCTATGTACAAATGTTATTCATATGCTGCCAAAATTAGGGCCCATCATTGTATATTCGTGCTGACACTGTGAGTGGTATAGCCTTTTCCTCACTAAAGACCCAAAAGTGGTTTGTGGTCTAATACGATCGTGAAATGTCGCCTGTGCACGTATTGGTGGAATTTTTTACGCCAAAAATAATGAACACACTTTCCTCTTGGAGCTGAGAATATCCTTTTTCAGCTGTGATAAGTGTCCTGGATACATAGCCTAATGGCCTCTCGGTGCTGTCATCCATTTTGTGAGATAGGACCGCTCCCAATCCATAGGGGGACCCGTCACAGGTTAGCACCAATTCCTTTGTCTGGTCATAATGCACTAACAAATTTGAAGAGTATAAGAGCTGTTTTACTTTCACAAAGGCTTCTTCTTGGGGTGACTCCCAAAACCAACCCTGTTTTTTTCCTAGCAGAGAATGTAGAGGGACTAGAACTGTGGAATAATTTGGTAGAAATCGCCCGTAATGATTTACCATCCCTGAAAATGATTTAAGTTCAGAGATGTTCTTAGGTGCAGGTGCCTCTCTTATTGCTTTGCCTTTCTCCACAACAGGGTGTAACACTTGGGCATCTACCCAAAGGCTCAAATAAATGACTTTGTTTGCCTGAAAAGTGCATTTTTCCTTCTTCAGGAACACTCCTGCTTCCATAAATCGTTCCCAAACTTCCTCCAGGTTCGCCAAGTGTTCCTTTTCTGTGAACCCAGTTATCAGTACATTGTCCAGGTAGACCATTACTTGAGGTAGGCCCTGTAGTAAGCTCTCAATTGTCCTTTGGAAAATGGCACAGGCCGAGGAGACACCGAAGGGCAGGCATGTATGTTGATACCCTTTGTGGGTATTTATGGTCACAAATTCCCGGGAGGCATCTTCCAACTCCAGTTGCTGATATGCATGACTCATGTCAAGTTTTATATACGTTGTACTTCCTACTATAGGTCTTCAATCTTGGGAATGGGGTACCTGTCCAGTTTGGCTGCTCCGTTGATTGTTAGTTTATAGTCCCCGCAGATCCGGATGGTCTGGTTTGGTTTAAGGACAGGGACCTTGGGTGCTGCCCACTCTGAGAACTGGACCAATCTTGATACCCAGCCTCTCTAGCCGGTTCAACACAGCATCAAACTTCTCTCTCAGGACGTATGGCACCGGTCTTGCTTTCAAGAAGCGAGGGGTTGCTTCTGGGCCCACATAAATCCTGGCCTGTAGGCCTTGGATTTTTCCCAGTTCATCCTTGAAGACAGTGTCATATTCTATTAGCAGCTCGAGTGGTCTCCCTGCTCGTAACTGGAAGATTTCGGACCAGTTTAATTTAATCTCTTTCAACCAATCACACCCTAGAAGGCTTGGTCCATCACCTCCTACCACCATCACTGGTAGCTGTACCGATTGGTGTCTAGAATGAACAGTTGCTCTAGTGATACCTATTACCTGGATTTCTTCATCTGCATATGTTTTCAACTTGGCAGATGTTTGTTCCAAATTTAATTGTTGATCACCTTTATTTAAATATCTGAAAGTGTGTTCTCCTATTACAGTGGGAGAAATACCTGTGTCTCCTTCCATTTTTAATTGTTTACCATTCATTTGCACTGTGACAATAATTGGCTCTGTCTTTCCAACTTTCATGTTGAATAATGAATAAATGTCAGAATTGGTTCTTTCCGGCCCTTCTACACTACAGACTTCATTGAACTTCGATTGTTGTTTGGAGGCCTGTTTAAATCTCACTTTGCAATGTTTCAATATGTGTCCACTCCTGTGACAAAAATAACACTCTACTTTTAAATTGCCAATCGCAAGAAGAATGATTGTTTCCATGTCAATACAAATTCGTTTTTGATTTTGTTGCTGAGCGATTTCCTCGCATTTTTTGGTTTGCAGGGGCTGTTTCCCACTTCGTAGCAGAGTTCTGGCTTTTCACGCCACTTTCTGCTGACTGTTCCCGCCCAACTAGGAGGACAGCACTATTTTGTGCCCCTTGAATTGCTTGTGAATCCCTTCCGGAGCTTTCCATCACCAGCGCTATTTCTAACGCTTTCTTAAAATCAAGATCCACTTCAGCCAGCAATCTTCGCTGAATAGCATCCTCCTGCACGCCACATACCAAACGATCTCTGAGCATGTCATTCAGGGTTTCACCCAATTCACAATCTTCCGTTAGTTGTTTTAATTTCACCATGTAGATAGCAATGGACTGTCCTGGGACTCCATTCCATCAATTAAACCGGAATCTCTGCATTGTGACTGAGGGCTTGGGTTGAAAATGTCCCTGAATGAGGTCTATTAATTGAATGAAAGTCTATGAATCCAGGGCACTGGGGGCCTTCATGCTTCAAATTAAACTGTAGGTCTTGCCTCCACAAATACTCAAGAGAATCGCTCTCCTCCTTCCCACCTCTGTGATTTTGTTGGCTTGAAAGTAGAACGCAAGTTGATCTATATATTGAGAATAATCGTTTGTGATTGGTTCAAAGGGTTTGGTTCTGCCAAACTGTGGCATTTCAGATCAGAATATCTTCTTTTCTTTTTAATGAACTTAGATACCGACAATCTCTGGGCAAGTTACAGCAGCGCATCTGATGTTTCCTCATCACCAGTTTGTTATAGAGTTGATCTTCCAGACAACTTTTCTGAGTGGACACAGTGAACTTTATTTACAAGACAGCAGCAGCAACTTACATATGTGCATCATACTCCATAACTAAAGAAGAACTCTCCCCTAGAGGTTCCCTGCGCTGCTGAGATGTTGGTTTACACAAATCATGTGATCTTACAACACAGGATCATTCTTAAAGCTACAGTCCTAAGTTTATCCAAACTATAATTACCACAGAGAGATTATTACCTTTAAGGTTCTGCTTCTTAGTCTGGTGACTAGTTCCTCATACTGACTATGCAGAGCCTCCTTCCTCATCCTGCCTTTTTCTTGGTACCTACATGGACCACGACCACTGGAACCACCACACCCACTGCAAGTTCCTCTCCAACCCTGAGCAGATGCCAGAACCCTGGCACCGGGCAGGCAACACAACCATCTGCACTCTCGCTCTTTGCTACAGAGAACAGTGTCAATCCCCCTCACTATACTGTTCCCTACTACCACTATGTTCACTTTTGCTCCCCCAATTTGAATGGCTTCCTGTACTACGGTGCCGTGGTCTGTTTGCTCATCCACACTGCTGTCTCTGCTCTCATCCAAACAAGCTGAGTGAACCTCAAACCTGTTAAATAATTGCTGAGGCTCACACTCCTGCACTCCTGCCCTCTGGGTCCCCTTATCTTCCTCACTCGCAGTCATACCCTCCTGTCCCTGGCCACTGGACCAAATCAGAAGACCCTGTCTTAAGAGGTGTGATTGCCTCCTGGTATAAAGCATCCAGGTAACTTTCCCCCTCCCTGATGTGCCGCAGTGTCTGCAGTTCAGCCTCCAGCTCAATGACTCTGAGCCAAAGCTCCTCAAGCTACAAACACTTACTGCAGACGTGTTTGACCTGGATCACAATGTTATCCAGGAGCTCCCACATGCTGCAGCCTCGACACATCACCTGCCCTGCCATCCTTAACGTGTTTTAAATAATTACTCAATTATATTAATCATTTACCTATGTCATTTCCTTGTATATTTTATTAACTTTACCACACATTTGTGTATCTTTTAAAGCCTTAGGGATAGAATGGAGCTTATTCACTAGCCCGATACTCGCCAAATTGCTCACTCCTTTCCCTGGACTGGAGCAAGAACCAATTCCTATGGGATGAGAAAGATAGAAAGAGGAAATAAACATCTCCTTCCCTGCTTCACTGAACTTCCCCTCTCACCAATCTCCAAGTCTCCACTCAGTTAGCTCAGCTGAACTCCGTTTGCCTTGGCTGCACTAAAGAATCCTGAATCCATTGTAGACTGAACTGCGGCTTCAGTAACCAGGTTCAGGCAGGTAGCTAGTTAACTACTCAGCTCCTACAGCTGAGAGTGAGTTTACCTTGTCTAAATTGCCAGAATGAAAGAACTCAGCCTGCCTGCACAGTACTTTCCAGTTACTGCTAATTACAGACTAGATTAGCTTTTAAGAACAAAATTTAAGAGTAAAAATTAACACTTTAACACCCCCGCACGCCCAACCACCAAATTCCAAGTCTTCACTCAGTTATCTCAGCTGCACTCCACTTGCCTTTGTTTGTAATTTGTTAATTAGGTAGTTAGTCAGAACTAGTTTCCTAGCCATAAGTGGCTGAATCAGCTGACTAGGATTTCAACTGGTATAAATACAGGAGGTTTCACAGACCCATGAAGTAAGTAGTACAAAGGTGAAACTTTGTCTGAATGAAGTGAGGCTGAGAGCTGAACTCTGGGAAGTGAGGGAGGAGGTGCTTTCTGGTCTTGTACAAGAATAGAGTGGCCCAAGAGAAGGAGCTGGAGACAGTGAAATCATGTCAATGTATTTGCCCACTCACTCAAGCTGTCTAAGTCCACATCCTGGGAGTGGCTGGTTGTGCAGTTTACAATATTCTTAGAATCAAGGCTTCTGGAACATTGTTGATGCTGGAGAGACAAAATTCATGACCAAGAAAGAGAAGGAAAGAAACTGATTTTATAAAGAGGTTTGGATAAACACTTGAAGGGAAAGATATGCAGGAACATGGGAAATTAACAGGGGAATGAAACTAAATGGAGGGGAAAAGGCATGGGGAGGTTTGAACACAGGAATGGGAATATTAAAATTGAGGAGCTGCAAGACCAGGAATCGGTGGAGGTCAGTCAGCACAGGGATGATGAGTGAATGGGATTCGGTATGAGGTAGGACATGGGAAGCAGAGTTTGGGATGAGCAGTAGTTTATATGGGGTCATAAATCAGCTCAGGGTCGAATAGAAATCAAAGGTTGCATCAGCCTGGTTCAGCCTCAGACATTGGCCAGGGAAGTGGATGCACTTCATGGGTATGGAATGGAGTTTATAGTGGGGACCGATGACACTGACTTCAGTCTTCCCAAGAGTTTAATGAGAAAGAATAAGAGAATGAATCATGGTTTACAGAATTATCAGGGACACCAACTGCAACACAAGTGAAAGAAAATTACAAAACCAGGAATGCAGTTAGCAATGGGGTATAGAGTTAATAACTGATTATAGAGAGTCACCAGCAGCAACAGCAGCAAAGAGGGCAGAGTAAATGATGGGAACAGTAATACAGTTAAACATGGTGGACAGAGTTAATAGAGAGACTTACCAGAGACACCAACAACAGCCAGGATGGGATAGTAAAAGTACTGAACGATGTAAAGTGAATATTTGATCTGAATTTTTAACGATAGACGATCATAATATGTGGAAAGAAAGTAAAAATCCCAGGAGAAACTCCTGTCCATTGTTGTAACATTCCAGTCGATTGTTCTCAGATTCCAATCCATTGTTGTAACATTCCAATCCATTGTTCTCAGATTCTGATCCATCCTCTCCTCCTCTCTGGAGCCGCTGATCCCTGTCAGTGTTGGTGGTGAGGTTCCCGCTGACATTATGGGATAACACATTGAAAGGATTCCCTTTTAACAGAAGAGGGAAACCCTCCAGTGACACAATTAGGATCCGTGGAGAGTGACATTAATTACAGTCACTGAACAAACAAGTTCAGTTAATCCCTTCCAATCCAACACTTTTTATACCACAATAAAGTAGAACATTTACCCGGTCTGGATGTGATTTGTGAGGGTAACTGAGGGAAGGAATGGTGGAAATAGTGGACACACTGACCCTAACCTTCCAATCCTCCTTGGATATGGCGGTGGTGCCAGAGAACTGGAGAGTTGTAAATGTTCCATCCGGTTTAAAAAAGGAGAGGGGGATAAACCCTGTAACTACAAACCAGCCAGTCTCACATCAGTGAAACATTGGGGGAAACTTCTAACTTCTAAAATCTGCAACAACTTAAAATGTGGTTTGGAAAACATGAGTTAATAAATGAGCAGCAGCAAAGGTATGTTCATGGGAAATCGTGTCTGACCAACTTGGAGTTCTTTGAGGAAGTAATGGAGAGGGTTGATGAGCTCAGCCTGGTTCATGTTATGTATATGGACTTTCAATTGTCACATGTTAGGAAAGTGAAACCCATAGATTAAAGGGGCAGTGACATTGTGGATACGACACTGGCTATGGGACAGAAAGCAGACAGAAGTGGTCAACGGTGAAATTCAGGATGGAGGGGAGTACACAGTGATGTTCCCCACGAGTCAGTATTAGGACCACTGCTCCTTCTGATACCGTTAAATGACCTGGACATATATAAAGGACAGAATTTTGTTGTTTATAGATAACAGGAATACAGAATGTAAACAGTGAGGAGAATTGGAATAGGCTTTAGGAGGACATAGATTGGTGAAATGGAGAGAGAATTTGTGGTGTCCAATGATTCAATTGTTCTGCCTTTGATTATGTCTGTCTGTTGACTGATCAATACTCATGGTGCTTGATTAATTAAGCCTGAGTGTGGACTCAGAGAAAAGTAAATAAAGCTGAAGAAAGTGCTGGAAGCTGGAGCAGACATTTAAAACACTGCGAATAAAATCTGTTAGACACGTAGAAAATCAACATCAATGTGAGATATAAAATATAAAACATACCTGAGAAATGAAATTTAATGCAGAGCAATGTGAATGATTCATGTGGGAGGAAGAATGAGGACAGATGATATAAATAATATCAGGTGATTTTAAATGAGGTGCAGGGACAGTGGAGAACATGTGCACAAATCCTCGAAGGCTTTTACACTCGATGGGTGTGAATTTCCAGCCCCATCCACCACCGGGATCGTCTGCTCCCATCGAAAGTCAATGGGCTTTTGGATGGGCCACCAAATCTCCCGCAGCAGGTCCCACCATGGCGTGGCTGGAAAATCCTGGCCTCTGTCTCTGTCTAAACCAAATATCCTGCAGGGATTTTTAACAATTTGATCAACTTCTCCTGCCACCTTCAAAGATTTGTGCATTCCAGCTTGGAACAACTCACTGGATAAAAATGTTCTCTTTCTCTCCCCTCTGGTTCTTTTGACAATTATTTGAAATCTTGTAACTGAGTGTTGTTCCGGTGGGAACAGTTTCTCCTCACTCTGTCAATACTCCACATTAATTTGAACACCTCCATTCAATCTCCCCTTGACTTTATCTGCTCTAAGGAGAACAATCCCAGCTTCTCTGATCTCTCCATATAACTGAAATCCTCATCCCTGGTACCATTCCAGTAAATCTCTGCTGCACTCCCTCCAAGACCCTCACATCCTTTCTCATATGAAACACCCAGAATTCGACACAATTCCTTTTATCCAGTGAGTTGTTCCAATCTAGAATGCACTGCCTGAAGACATGCTGGAAGCAGATTCAATAGTAAGTTTCAAAAGGGAACAGGATAAATACCGATAGGGGGGATTTGCAGGGTTATAGGGAAAGAGCAGGCAGGAGAGACAAAGCAAAATCGCTCTTTCAAAGATGGTACAGACATAATGGAGCAAATGAATTCCATCCAGGCTGTATGATTATCCAAACCTGTGATTACAGAATCCAGTGAGTCCACACCTCGTGTACAATTGACATTCAGCTGTTAACTAGTGCACCATCCAGATTCCATCACTTACTCATCAAAATACAAGGCTATGACTGTGACATACGCTACAAACTGGCTTGTTCCATGCTCACATCTGATCCAAAACTGCAGATATTTCCTTAGATCTGCAAGTGGATTTCATCGAAATGGAAATTGAAGACATCTTTCATATCGACCGGCTGAATTTCGGGAAGAATAGATGCCAGCAACTGCAACAAGAGATGTCCAATGTTCCTGTATTGCAACAGTTATGGAAGACTGTGATTGGAGGGTGGCCAGAGTCCTTGCAGGATGTTCCAGAGGCTCTAAGACTATTTTGGCCTCACAGAGATGAGCTTGGGATTCCCCAAGGGCCAGAAAGTCCTTGTTCTCTTAGACCTGACATCCTCCAGCAATTGCACCAAGTGTATATGTGGATAGATTGAACCAGGAAACAGGCTGGAGAACAGTATAGTGATCAGGTATGAATCTAGACATCGAATGATAAGAACGTAAGAAACAGGAACAGGAGTAGGCCATTCGGCCCCTCGAGCCTGCTCCACCATTCAATAAGATCATGGCTGATCTTCTTGTGTTTCGATTTCCACATTCCCATCTACTCCCGATAACCTTTGATTCCCTAGCCTAACAAGAATCTATCTACCCCTGCCTTAAAAATATTCAATGACCCCAACTCCACCACCTTCTGAGGCAGAGTCCCAAAGTCGCACAACCCTCTGAGAGAAAAATGTTCTCCTCATCTCCATCCTAAAAAGGTGACCCCTAAATTTAAAACAGTGCCCCCTAGTTCTGGACTCTCCCACAAGAGGAAACATCCTTTCCACGTCCACCTTGTCAAGGCTGTTCAGGATCTTGTATAATTCAATCAAATCACCCCCCTCACTCTTCTAAACTCCAGTGGAAACAAGCCCAGCCTGTCCAACCTTTCCTTAAAAGACAACCCACTCATTCCAGGTATCAACCTAGTAAACCTCCTGTCAACTGCCTCCAATGCATTTACATCCTTCCTTAAATCAGGAGACCAAAACTGTGCAGAGCATTCGAGGTGCAGTCTCACCAATGCCCTATATAACTGAAGCAAAACATTCTTACTTATATGTTCAGTTCACCCCGTAATAAAGGATAGCATTCCATCAGCCTTCTTAATTACTTGCAGTACCTGTACACTAAGTTTTTGTGGCTCATGTACAAGAACATCTAGATCCCTCTGCACCTCAGAATTATGCAGCCATTTTCCATTTAAGTTATACTCTGCTTTTTTGTTCTTCCTGCCAAAGTGAACAACTTCACACATCCCACATTAAACTCCATTTGCCAGATCTTTGCCCACTCACTCAACCTTTCTATATCCATCAAGAACCTCCTTATGTCTTCTTCACAAAATACTTTCCTACCTATCTTTGCGTCATCTGCAAATTGAGCTACCAGCCTTCACTCCCCTCATCTAAGTCATTGATGTAAATTGTAAAAAGTTGAGGCCTCAGCACAGACCCCTGTGGGTCTCCACTTGTTCACATCCTGCCAGAGGGAATGTGAGGCGTGCCAAGTCAACATGCCCTGACATCAGAAGAATCATTATTACCTCACAAGGTACCCACACATCCAATAAACATTTGATGGTCCAGAACCTGAGTATTGCTGAAAAAAAGAGACAGTTTTTGTCAAAGCTTTTCATCTTGCACTGGTCAGGACAATTTGCAAGAATGGCAATATAAGGGAAAAAACAAATTTATACTGTGTGAGCAGAGAGTGCTGATTGGTTAGCAAGTAGACTCTGATGGTAGAGATGCTGCCATGGAGAATGCACCAGGTGATGGTGACTTACAGTTAACTGCTAAGAATTGTTTGAAATGTAAACCAGGCAGCTTGACTCTGATTGATCAAGACATTGCCCTGAGGAATGAACGAGTGAATGGCTGTCACTTATTTTGTTCAGTTAAACAGGCGCAATATGCGTACATGTTCTTTCTGTCTGCAATGAACAGGGCCCTGTGAATAAATATATGTAGCTTCCAGTACACATAAATGGGCCACACTGTGAGGCTGCCTGACAATCTTAAATTCTTAAATTGATCATCAGCATAATTCTTAGCACACTGCTGATTGTTTAGCAAGTGTTCTCCAATCGCGAATCATATCTAATGTTGCACATTATGTTTTATGGGCTGGTTGGATCCAGCCTGTACCTTGCCCGTTGTGAACAGTGGATGGGACATGATGTTGATATGATCCGCCAGGTTTTGGGACATACGGCCTACATACCTAGCATCACACTGGCACTGAAACTCATATACCACATTACTCATTTGTGTGATAGGCAAAATGTCTTTTTGGCTTGATGGCAGCATCTTGTTAGTGGCCAATAGCACTCGTGTTGCTATTGCATTGTAGCAGTGTGAAACAACTAGCTTCACCTGCTGCTCAAATTTTGAGATACCTTGCCCTTCTAGAGTAGTGTGAGGTAGATTGGGCACTTTTCACAGCCAAAGGAGACAGTCTTAGGCCCGTTCTTGAGTTTGCGTGATATACAGTGCGAAATAATCTGATCAGGGTAGCCATTATCCTGCAGGATGCCTTTGATGAGCCCTATTTAAGCATCAAGCTTGCATGATGAGCAAATGGCTTGGGCCCTATTTTAAACTTCAAACAGTGCATGGCAGTTAAATGTCAATCACCATCAACTGGTGCATTCTCCATGGCAATGCCTCAACCAATCAGAGTCCACTTGACCAGCAATAAACACTCTGTCCTCATACAGTATAAATTTGTTGTTTCCCTTTCATTGCCATTCTTGCAAATTGACCTGACGAGAGCAAGACAAAAAAGTCTCCTTTTTCAGCGATACATCCAATAATTAGAATTTTAACCGATCTCTTCAGCATCCATGGGGTGATTTCTTGGTTGTGATGATTTCGCCAAATATTCATCAGTTCCATGATACATCCAGCGCAGCCACTGCCAACGCATTGGGTGGAATTTTATGCCGGCAGCATTTTACAGTCACGCCAAAGCTAAGGGACTTTTGAAAGGCTCCCGGCATTTTACAGCCCCACCCAGGCCATGACAGGGCTGTAAAATTCTGCCCACTGAGTTCAATCTTCAGCCTATTTGAGGCACCGTAAGAAGTGGTTTCGGACAACGGAGCCCAATATTCTGGAAAACCACTCAAGGTGATGTCTGAAAAGTGGGGAGTTGACATATTACCTCATCACCCACACTACCCCAGGCCCAATAACATGGCCGAATGGATGGTATGCAATGTAAAGTCTTTAATTATAGAATGTTGATCGAATCTTCCAGCACAGGAAGAGGCCATTCTGCCCACTTAGCTTTTCAGGCTCTTTGAAAGAGGGACCCAATTCATCCCATCCCCTCACTCCTTCCCTGTCGCCCTGCAAATTTTTCCTTTTTCAATAAATATCCACGTCCTATTTGAAAGTGAATTATTAAGTGATATTGAATCTTCTTCCATCCCCCTTTCAGACAATCATCATAACATCCTGTGAAAAAAAAAAATTTCTCCCCATCTTCCCCCCGGCACTTTTGACAATTGTTTTAAATGGAGTTGAAAGTTGTATTGGTGACTTCCTGATTCTGGTTGTGGACCTTGCCTGATGTTTGGGGAAGGACCGTACAGATTAACAATGACAAAAGGCCAATTACTGACCTACAGCTGGAGACTGAAAGGTCACCTTTAATGGTCAGAATCACAATGTCAGACCACAGAGCAAGATAGGATCAAACAGCACAGGAGGAAGTCATTTGGCCCATTGTGTCTGCGATGGCTCTTTACAACAATGAGCTGCAGTTCCACTACTTTAGAATGAATCAATATAAAAATATCCGTATAATTCAGGAGACTGGAGGACCCTCTCTAGCCAATGAAAAATCAAAGCAGCAAGTTTGTACAAAGTGACCTGTAAAAACTCCGCTGGACAGAGCTTTGTAATGTAAACTCGGTTTCCAATTGTTGGCTTGTATGCAATGCTGAAAAATTTTATTCACTTAAAGAATGTAAAACGTTAATTTTATTGGATAGTGTATTGATTCCCATAGAGACTGGTAACTTTAAAAAAAGATATGAACTTCCCAGTAAACAACACAAAGAATCACATGACAAGATTTCATGTTTGAAAACCTTTGCTGTAACAAAACACCAAAATCAACCCAGACTAAACAGTACTTAGTAGGAAACTAATACTCCAAACTAGAGAAAAGGTATTCTCCATTAACATCCTAACAGAGCCAAAAACACCACACCACATTTATACATTACATGGATCTCTCAGCAAAAACGTAATCTTCTTTTTAAAAGCCCAAATCCTTCCTGGTTTTAACAAGATATTTCTCACTGCCCAAGATTTCATTGAAGTCACGTAGCGAGGTCTCCAGGCAGATTTCACAGGAGGTCACATCCCCCTCTCCAAATTAATCTATTTTATCTTGAATTAAAGGAGGAAGTTTAAAACATAACTATCTTCTAAAGTCCACCATTTGCACAAACAGACATGTATGGTAAGCACTTACCCAATTTCTCAACATGCACTTTGAGCAGTTGTGACTCCTCTCTGGGAATGTGCATCAGTAAAATATGATTGTATATGTGAACAGAACTGCAGTGACTACACATTGAGCAGGGTGATGCCGCACAGACTGTTTCACCACTCCTCCAACTACCTTCCACATGATCCATCCAGCACCGGTGTCCAGTGTCAGGAGTGTGTGACATCTGCAACATGCAGTGCTGCCAAACCCCTCGGCTTCCCTGTGAACCCACAGCCTCTACCACCGAGAAGACACAGGCTTCAAGTGTAGTGGAGAAACTACATAAACATCCTTCCCTGGAACATACACGGCATCTTGACATGTGGGGAATCGTCTTTAGTCAGTGTATAACAGTCGCGTGTGGATGACTGCCTTCAACACGGCACTCATGGTTGAAGTGCACCTGATAAACTCCATCTGATCTTTGAGTCTGATCATTGATGAACAAGAAATGCTGCAAGGAGCAGCTCAATCCACAACCCTTGGTGTATTACAGCCTTATCTGAAGTTCTGGAGAAGCAAACAGCCTTCCACTGCTGGACATGCATGGGCACACCCTGGCTCCTGATGGTGTCAATGAGAGCTGGATTTCAGAATGCAGTCTTCAGTGCCAATGGTAAGGACCGCGTTCACTCTGTTAACATTCCCACTGAGGGTGCAAAAACAGACCCAAACATTCTTTGCAATAGATATGTGTGTTTACAACTTGTGTAATTGTGATGTTAGTGTGAGGTCATCCATTTTGGAATTGAAAAAATAAATTCCAAAATGTTCTAAATGGTTAGAAACCAGGAACTGGAGAGGAACAAAGTGGTTTGAGATTCCAAGGACACAAATTATTAAAAGCTGGTGGTCAGGTAAAGGTAGCAATAAAAAAACGATGAGTGGAATGTTGACCCTTACCTCAAGGAAGCTGGATTGTAAAAGGAATGAATTTCTGCTTCAGTTGTATTGAACCTTGGTCAAACCCCATCTGGATATTATATTCAGTTCTGGGCACCCAGCTCAGGAAGTGCCGGGTAGATTCACCAGAATGAAAACGGTGCTTCGAGGGTTAAATTATGAGGAGAGCTTGGATAAGCCTGGCTTGTATTCCATTGAGTTTAGAAGATTGAGCAATGATCAGATTGAGGTGTTTAGAATGTTAAAAGGATTGAAGAGGTCGATACAGAGAAACTATTTTCTCTGTTGGGGGAATGAAGAATGAGGGAACATATTGAGCTCAGTCATTTAGGAGAGAAATCAAGAAATACCTTTTCACACAAAGAAACCGGGAATTTACCCCCAGAAGGCTGTGGATGCTGGAACAACTGCAGATAACAAGACTGAGATTGAGGGATTTTTGGTGAGGAATGATTTCAAGGGATCTGGAGCTAAGGTGGGTAAATGGTGGTGAGGGACCAATCAGCTGTGATCTAACTGAATGGTGGGAGGGAAAACCACCTCCTCTTGTTCCAATGTTCCTAATCTTTATCAGTCCCTCCTCAGACAGGGGAAGCATTGCAGCAGAACGATGGTTAAACTTTGGTTTTCTATTAGTCAGGATTCATCAATTGACGTTAAATGTTTCTCGATCACCCTTATCTCCTGAGGTTTTGTGGATAAGCACAGACATTAAAAACAAAATGAGGAAAAAGTTCAGATTTTCAAGTGGAAAAGGCTTCGGACACCGATTTCCTTTACTTTCAATTTAGTATATGGTATTCACTGCTCCCGATGTGGTCTCCTCTACATTGGGGAGTTCAAATGCAGACTGGGTGACTGCTTTGCGGACACCTCCGTTCAGTCCACAAGTATCACCCTGAGCTTCCTGTTGCTGGTCATTTCAATTGTCCACCTTGCTCTCACTCTGACCTTTCTGTCCTTGACCTGCTACAGTTTTCCAATGAAGCTCAACACAAGCTCGAGGAACAGCACGTCATCTTTCGACTGGACACTCGACAGCCTTCTGGACTCAGCACTGAGGCTAACACTTTTAGATCAGACCCTCTGTCTTCATTTTGTTTTTTTTGCTGGTTTGATTGGGTCTCGTTTTTTTCTTTATTCCTTCATGTTACATTCAGACGGTTGCTATGCAGCCATTCACACCTCATCTGGACACATCTTCTGTTTCTTTCCTTTCCCAATTACCACTGCCTTTGGCTTTTGTTCCATGAAACCTTTTATCCTTTAATCTCTCCTGCCCTCCTCCCTATCACACACCTTCCCTTCTGTTCTTCCACACCTCTCCCCGACCACTTGCTCAAAATCTATTACATTTCGAAACTTCCTGGGATTTATTACAAGTTGTTGTTGTTGTTGTAGCAGTGTGAGAGTCTCCATTTCCCATCACTCCATTTATCAGTCTGCACGCCAAGCTCCCTGGGTCAGTGTGGGCAGTGCCCACCAGTCATCCTCATGGATCAATGAACAAAACCACGTGAGATGATTGGATTAATGGTGCCTTCAACATGAGAACTTGTGGGGCTGAATTCAGTCAGGTGACACCAGAGCAACTCAGAGTGACTCCTATTGCTCCAAATAAAATCGGCCCTCCTGGTAATAAACCCATGAGTTCTGTCATTGGTGGAGATTGTAGAGGTTGGGGCTGGTTAATTGGTTCAACGTTGCTGCTTCTGGTCTCATTGGTGTCAGGTGAGTGCAGCTTGTGTGTATAAAAGGTGCTGCTCGGTGGCTGAAGGGATGGTGAGTTGTTTGGTATCATGGGGGATTTTGTAGTGAGGGCTTTGTTCCCAGTGCTGGTGTTAGTTGGAGCTGTTTGTGGCTCTGATACTTGGCAACAGTTTCTAGGCCAGAGTCAAAGCCACCCCTGTGCCTCAGACAGTCTCTCCTCCTGGGCCTCCCTTTGGTTCCCATTTCCGTGTGTCTGAGGGTGGAAGTGTGTCTCCACTGCAGACTGTGATGGTGCAGTGTGGAGAGGACAAGCTGCTGCTCAGGGTCCAGCTGGATTTATTTGGAACCTGGCACCTGATCAAAGCTGCTGACCTGACCCTGGTGGACAGCAGGTTGTTGGCCAACCAGGATCTACTCTCAGAACCACACTGTCCTCTTTGACTATGGACTCCATGAGTGTGGCAGCAGGTTGCAGGTAATGGGAATCCTCAGCTCTTGCTCTAAGTTTGGGCTGTTGGTTATTCCCCACTCTTCATTCCAACACTGGGTGAGATGTCAATGATATTGAGGAGATAGCTGTCTCCTGCTTTATAAAACTACAAATTAGCTTTCTAGTCTGTATTGTACTTTGCATTAACTGGTCCTTGAGTCTTTCCAACCTATGATATCAGCCCCATTGGTCTTGAACCTTCTCTTTGGATCCTCTAAGCTTTTCCTTCTGTTGTTTAGAGGATTTTCATCTCTATTCCCCTCATTCAGATCAATTCAACTGGAGACTTCAGTTTCAGTCCAGTTTAATCCAATTTGATTGTCTCTTAAATGAAGAAAATGGAATACGAATTAAGTCCTCTTTGACTAAAGAGTAACTCCACACTTCCCAGTTTCCCTGCTATTGGAATAAATGGGGCCCTGGCTTCAAACTGTTCTATTTCCATGCTCCATGTTATTGTCCACTTGTGGCTCCTTTTACTGTTAACTGAAGCTGTCCTTTTGTTGAGAGACTTCCCAATTAATGGACCATGATCTTGTGCTCATGATCTCTCTCCTTCGATAAGGGCTGAGGTTACAAAGCAACAAATAACCAAATGAGGCCATACGGCCCCTCGAGCCTGTTCCCCAATCATTAAGATCATGGCTGATCTTCTACACAACCTCCATGTTCCTCTCCCCTCAACATATTCTTTGATGCCCCAAAGTAAATCCATCTGTCTAAAATATACTCAATAACTGAGCATTCACAGCTCTCTGGGGCAGTGAAGTCACAAAATGCATGACCTACAGGATGTTCTGGCAGTGTTACATGTGGGACTGAGCACCCTACTGCCGACAGTAATTTAAGGCCCATGATCCAGACCCAGGGTCGATTTGCTGCTGAACACAGATGTGGGTAGACCAAGCTGTACCTGTGAAAATAATTCTAGTTAATGAAGACTTAGTTAAGCTACAGGAGACAATGGAGACTTCCTCAAAACACAGCATTCTCTGAACACCCTCAAACTGGGTTAGAATTCCCAAGATTCTTTCCTTGCTGAATGAAGAAATTCCCTGGTACGTTAATCCTAAATGACTGGCGCCTGACCAGAACTGACAGCCCCTAATAGTAAATTCTCCAGTGATGGGGTAGCAGTCTCTTCACACTGACCCTGTCAATCCCCCTCAGAATTGTTCTCAGGGGATGGGATGACTTCATTGTTAACCCCTGTGGAGAACATTCTCATTTCAGATCAGTTCTTCATTCCTTCACCTGATTCTTTCAGATGATTGGAGATTTCCTCATCTACACCACCCACCTGAACCACACCCCAGAGTATCATGGATCTGTCATTGTGAGAACGAATGGAGCTGTCGTTCCCATTGAGTGTCGTTATTTGAGGTGAGAATCTTTATTCGCTTTGTCAATAAGATCTACAGCTGCTGGTGGTCTCTGAAGATGTCCTAAAATGACTCCCCTGCCTTTCCAGGAAGGGCAATGTGAGCAGTGACCCCATCAAGCCCACCTGGATCCCATTCAGCTCCACCAAGTCTGGAGAAGGGCATCTGTCATTCTCTCTGCGCCTAATGCATGGTATGTGATGGGTGGATGGGGAGTGATTTCCTGTAGTCGCTCACTGGGAGTTACAGCCACTGTCTCTAACCCTTGTCCTCTTGTACTTCAGGTGACTGGCTTACAGAGCGCACTTCGACTGTCTACTACCTGGGTGAGCTCATTCACATTGAGGCCTCTGTTTCAATGACCAACCACATGCCCCTGAAGCTCTACATTGACCGCTGTGTAGCTACATTGAGCCCAGACAAGGACTCCACCCCGAGATACAGCTTCATTGACCACAATGGGTAAGGAGCTCTCTGCTTTCTCCAGCTGGTCCCATCTCAATGGCTTCACTTGATTCACTTCCTGTCCCTTTTTAATCTTTCTTCAGTTGCCTCCTGGACAGCAAAGCTGAGGACTCCTTTTCAACTTTTGTGTTGCCAAGAGACGAGCAGGAGCTGGACAAGCTCCGGTTTGACCTGGATGCGTTCCGTTTCCTTGGAGATGACCGTTCCTTGGTAAGAGGAAGCTGATCATTGGAGTCTCCATGTTGGGAGGGAGTCACTGAATCATGACGTGTGTTGAATGTGTCCCTCAGATTTTCATCACCTGTCACCTGAAAGTTGCTCCATTGGATCAGAGGGATTCCAGGAACAAAGCTTGTACTTTCCAGAAGGTGCAGAATGTGTCAGTTCCCTCTCTCTCCATCAGGGATGTGTTGTGTGGAGATGTGATGCACAACCTGGTTGATGGGCTCTTTCTCTTGTTTAGCTGGACCCCATTGGAGGAATCGAGCATTGACATTTGTGCCTGTTGCCATGTGGGTAACTGTGGTGCCACAAGGGAGTTGTGGTTTGGTCCCAGAGGAAGGAGAGATCTTGTACCTGAAGCTGGTGGGACATTGATCCTCTAGATGTTGGACGTCCCCCTTTCCCCTCTCTAGCTGGAATGTTTGATGTTGCAGAGAGTGAAGCTGGATTGAAGTGGGTGGGTGAGGCCTCACTTGGAGCCCTGCTCATTCTGGATACTGATGTGACCAAGCTGGCAACAGAGTCCCTGAATGAGGCTGAGCGAAGGATGCAGGAGAGGTCTCCAGGTGGTGAGTTGGCCGACTACTGGTTTCCATTTCCCCCTCAGTGTTTCCTTCACTAACCATTGGATTCTCATTGCTTTGTAGGTGTGGAGTCTGAGGTGGTCCTGATCGTGGCCCTGACTGTGACAGCTGTCTCCCTGATCTCTGCTTCATTCTGGACGTTATTAGCTATGAGGAGAGGTTGGAGAAACTCGGATTGTTCTCACTAGAGCGACGGAGATTGAGGGGCGACTTGATAGAAGTTTTCAAAATTATGAGTGGCATGGACAGAGTAGATAGTCAGAAGCTTTTTCCCAGGGTGGAAGAGTCAATTACTTGGGGACATAGATTTAAGGTGAGAGGAGAAAACTATAGAGATGTGCGGGGCAAGTTTTTTTACACAGGGTAGTGAGCGTCTGGAATTCGCTGCCAGAGGAGGTGGTGGAAGCAGGTACGATAGTGGTGTTTAAGAGGCAGCTTGACAAATACATGAATAGGATGGGAATAGAGGGATACGGACCCCGGAAGTGCAAAATGTTTTAGTTGACGGGCAATATGATCGACGCAGGCTTGGAGGGCCGAAGGGCCTGTTCCTGTGCTGTACTTTTCTTTGTTCTTTTCTTTGTTCATTGCTGGCCTTGCTCCTGTACAGGAAACACAAGCAACCTCAGGTCAAACAGTGATCAAATGATCAATAAAGCAGAGACTCCTTCTACCTTGTGTCAGGGAGCTGAATGGTCTATGCATTCTCCTTGTTAGTTAAATATCTCCATGGACCTAATGACTGGTGTTAGTCTATCCAAGCACAGAACTAGGCCTCCTGAATGATGGGTTTACTGAAGGTTGAGAGAAGCAGGAATTGCTCATTTTTTTTCTGGGTGCTTCAGACCCCAGGCTTGGTATCTATAGCCACCCAGTGTGGGGGAGGGGGTGTGAGCAGGCCTGGCATGAGGGGGAGGGGATGTGAGCAGATCTGGGGCCTCCTTGTGGACCTGCTCCTGAGCCTGGCTGGTGTGGATGTTTACTCAGGCTGCCTCACTCTCTTCCATGGTGATGTTCACCCCCTGGAGAGGGGGCTCACTGTATTGGAGTGTTTGAGGTTTGCTGTCATCAGTGGTGCCAGAAGGACCGAGTGGATGATCCATCTCAGCCTCCTCCTGAGGTCTCCAGCATCAGATGCCAGTCTTCAGCCGAGTTGATTCACTCCTCATGATATCAAGAAATGGCTGAAGAGCCCTGGATCTGCATCTGCACTGGCCCTTACAATATTCCAGCAATAGTACTGAAGGCTTGTGCTCCAGAACTTGCCGTTCCCCTGTTCAAGCTGTTCCAGTGCGGCTACAACACTGGCATCACCCAGCAAAGTGGAAAATTGCCCATATGTGACCTGTCCACAAAAAGCAGGACAAATCCAACCCAGCCAATTCCTGCCCCATCAGTCGACTCTCGATCATCAGCAAAGTGATGGAAGGGGTTGTAACAAGTGCTGCTTGTTAGCACTGTCGCTGCTCACTAACACTCAGTTTGGGTTCTGCCAGGGCCACTCAGCTCCTGACCTCATCACAGCCTTGGTCCTCAGGGCAGTGTCCAAACCCCAACCATCTTCAGCTGCTTCATCAAAGACCTTCCCTTCATCATAAGGTCAAAAATGGGGATGTTCACTGATGATTGCACAATATTCAGCATCATTCAGGACTCCTCAGATACTGAAGCAGCCCATGTCCAAATACAACAAAACCTGGGCAATATCCAGGCTTGGGCTGACAAGTGGCAAGTAACATTCGTGCCACATGAGTACCAGGCAATGAACACTTCCCACCAGAGAGAATCTAACCATCTCCCTTTGAAATTCAATGGCATTACCGCCACTGAATTCCCCACTATCAACATCCTGTGGATTACCATTGACCTGAAACTGAACTGGGCGAGCCACATAAATACTGTGGCTACAAGGGCAGGTCAGAAGCCATGAATCCTGCAGTGAGTATTTCACCTCCTGATTCCATTAAGCCTGTCCACCATCTACAAGTCAGGAGTGTGATGGAATAATCTCCCCTTGACTAGACAAGTACAGCTCCAACAACACTCGAGAAGCTTGACACCATCCAAGGCAAAGCAGCCCACTTGACTGGCACCCCATGCACAATCATTCGCTCCCTCCATCACCAATACACAGTGCACAAGATGCTCTGCAGAAACTCACCAAGGCTCCTAGAACAGCACCTTCAAAATCCACGACCACTCCGATCTCGAAGAACAAGGGCAGCAGATAAATAGGATCACAACCAACTGGAAGTTCCCTGCTAAGCCACTCACCATCTGACTTGGAAATATATCGCCGTTTCTTCACTATCGCTGGGTCCAAATCTTGGAACTCCCTCCCTAACAGCAGTGTGGGTGTACCTACACCACAGGGACTGCAGTGGTTCAAGAGGGTAGCTCACCACCACCTTCACAAGGGCAATGAGGGACGGGCCATAAACGTTGGCTGAGCCAGTGATGCCCAAACCTCATGAATGAATAAAATATTTTGTATCTGTTTTCATGGTAGACGACACGAACAACATCCCAATAATAGTGGAAGGTCAAGGGGCTACAGGGAGCAGGGGTCTTAAAACAACCACTATCACGAAAGAAAGAGTAATGGGAATACTAATGGGACTTAAAGCTGACAAGTCCCCTGGACCTGATGGCCTGCATTCTAGGGTCCAAAAGAAGTGGCTGCAGAGAGAGTTTATGCATGGGCTGTCATCTTACAAAATTCCACAGGTTCTGGAGATGTAATGAAGTCAGGAGCTGAGAGTCCCTGGCGAAATCCATACTGGGCATCAATGAGCAGGTTATTGCTCAGCAAGTGCTGCTTGATAGCACTGTTGATGACTCCTTCCATTGCTTTACTGATGATCGAGAGTAGACTGATGGGGCGGTAATTGGCTGGGTTGGATTGCCCTGCTTTTTGCGTACAGGACATACACGGGCAATTTTCCACATAGCCGGGTAGATGCCAGTGTTGAGCTGTACTGGAACAGCTTGGCTAGGGGCATGGCAAGTTCAGGAGCACAAGTCTTCAGTACTATTGCTGAAATATTGTCAGGGCCCATAGCCTTTGCAGTATCCATGGTCTTCATCTGTTTCATGATATCACGTGGAGTGAATCGAATTGGCTGGAGACGGGCATCTGTGATGCTGGGGACTTCCGGAGGAGGCTGAGGTGGATCATCCACTCAGCACTTGTGGCTGAAAGTTGTTGCAAATGCTTCAGCCTTATCTTTTTCACTGATGTGCTGGGCTCCCCCATCATTGAGGATGGGGATATTTATGGAGCTGCCTCCTCCAGTGAGTTGTTTAATTGTCCACCACCATTCACAACTAGATGTGGCAGGACTGCAGAGCTTAGATCTCATCCGTTGGTTGTGGGATTGCTTAGCTCTGTCTATCACTTACTGCTGATTCTGGTTGGTACGCAAGTAGTCCTGTGTTATAGCTTTACCAAGTTGACACCTCATTTTTAGGTATACCTGGTGCTGCTCCTGGCATGCCCTCCTGCACTCTTCATTGAACCAGGGTCAATCGCCTGGCTTGGTGATGATGGTAGAGTGGGGGATATGCAGGGCCATGAGGTTACAGGTTGTGTTCGAGTACAATTCTGCAGCTTCTGATGGCGCTCAGCGCCATATGGAAGCCCAGTCTTGATTTGTTAGATCTGTTTGAAATCTATCCCATTTAGCACAGTGGTCGCGCCCCACACCACGATGGAGGGTATCCTTAATGTGAAGGCAGGACTTGGTCTCCACAATGATTGTGCAATGGTCACTCCTACCGATACTATCATGGACAGATGCATCTGCGACAGGCAGGTTGGTGAGGATGAGGTCAAGTATTTTTTTTTCCCCTTATTGGTTCCCTCACCACCTGCCGTAGACCCAGTCTAGCAGCTATGGCATTTAGGACTCAGCCAGAGGTGGTGCTAATGAGCCACTCTTGGTGATGGACATTAAGGTGCCCCACCCAGAGTACATTCTGTGCCCTTGCCACCCTCCAGAGGTGCTCCCTCCATTTGGTGTTCGGTATGGAGGAGCACTGATTCTTCAGCCGAGGGAGGAGGGAACGTGGTAATCAGAAGGAGGTTTCCTTCATGTTTGACCTGATACCATGAGACTTCATGGGTCCAGAGTCGACACTCCCTCCCGACTGTATACCACAGTGCCGCCACTTCTGCTGGGATGATGATGATGGTGGTGTCCGGGACCTAATCTGTAAGGTATGATTCCATTGCTTCACTAACCCCCAGATGTTAGTTAGGAGGACTTTGCAGTGTTGACAAGGCTGAGTTTGCCGTTGTCATTTCCGGTGCCTAGGGGAATGCTGGGTGGTCCTTCCGGTTCATTCCTTTGTTTGGTGCTTTGTTGTGGTTTGATACAACTGAGTTGCATGGAAGAGTCAACCACGTTGTGCTCTGGAGTCACATGTCGGCCAGACCAGGTAAGGATAGCAGATCAGACGGGTTTTGACAACAATTGACAATGGCACCATGGTCATCGTTAGACTTTTAATTCCACATTTTTCATTGAATTCGAATTCCAGTACCAACCATGGCAGGATTCAAACCCTGGTCCCCAGTGCATTACCCTGGGTCTCTGGGTTACTCGTCCAGTGACAATTCCACTACACCATCGCCTCCCCTCAACACTGAAACCCATTGTTAAGGAAGCAGGAGCAGAAAATTGAGAAAATCAGAATACAAACGGCAGATTAGTTTTGTGAAAAGGAAATTGTGTTGGACAAGTTCATGTGAGTTGTTTGAGGATGTAACGAGCAGGGTGGATAAAGGGGAACCAGTAGATGTAGTGTATTTGGATTTCCAAAAGATATTTGATAAGATGCCATATAAAAGGTTATTAGCCAAGGCAAGAGTTCCTGATGTTGGGAGTAATATATTTGGATGGATAGAGGTTTGGGTAACTAAAGGAAAGAGAGTCAGGAGAATTAGCTCATTTTCAAGTTGGCTAACGGTCACTAGAGGAGTGTCCCAGGGACCCGTGCTGGAATCTCAACTACTGACAATCCATATGAGCGACTTGGATGAAGGGACCGAGTGTATTATTGACAAATTTGCATCCAATACAAGGATAGGTGGGAAAGCAAATTGCCAGGACACACAGGTCAGGATTTTCCAGCACCACCTGTCACCAGGATCTTCCGGTCCCGCCAAAAGTTAATGGAACTTTGGCTGACCTGCCCCATCCCCTGTGATGGGCACTGCCACATGAGGCTGGAAAATCCCAGCAAAGGGAAATCGATGGGTTAAGGGAGTCGGCCAATATTTCAGAGATGGATAAAAATGTGGGAAAACGTGAGGTTATCCACTTTGGCAGGAAGAACAGAAGAGCAGAATATTATTGAAATGCAGAGAGACTGCAGAATGCTGCAGTACAGAGGGAACTGGGTGTCCCTCATACATGAAACTCCAAAAGTTAGCATGCAAGTCCAGCCAGGAATTAGGAAGGCAAGTTGAATGCTGGGCTTCATTACAAGGGGGACAAAGTGTAAAAGTGGATTTCGTACCAGGAGGGCCGATTTCAATCCTTTTAACATTCTAAACACCTCAATCTGATCATTGCTCAATCTTCTAAACTCAATGGAATACAAGCCAGGCTTATACAAGCTCTCCTCATAATTTAACCCTCGAAGCACCGTTGTCATTCTGGTGAATCTACCCGGCACTTGCTGAGCTGGGTGCCCAGAACTGAATATAATATCCAGATGGGGTTTGACCAAGGTTCAATACAACTGAAGCAGAAATTCATTCCTTTTACAATCCAGCTTCCTTGAGGTAAGGGTCAACATTCCACTCATCGTTTTTTTATTGCTACCTTTACCTGACCACCAGCTTTTAATAATTTGTGTCCTTGGAATCTCAAACCACTTTGTTCCTCTCCAGTTCCTGGTTTCTAACCATTTAGAACATTTTGGAATTTATTTTTTCAATTCCAAAATGGATGACCTCACACTAACATCACAATTACACAAGTTGTAAACACACATATCTATTGCAAAGAATGTTTGGGTCTGTTTTTGCACCCTCAGTGGGAATGTTAACAGAGTGAACGCGGTCCTTACCATTGGCACTGAAGACTGCATTCTGAAATCCAGCTCTCATTGACACCATCAGGAGCCAGGGTGTGCCCATGCATGTCCAGCAGTGGAAGGCTGTTTGCTTCTCCAGAACTTCAGATAAGGCTGTAATACACCAAGGGTTGTGGATTGAGATGCTCCTTGCAGCATTTCTTGTTCATCAATGATCAGACTCAAAGATCAGATGGGGTTTATCAGGTGCACTTCAACCATGAGTGCTGTGTTGAAGGCAGTCATCCACACGCGACTGTTATACACTGACTAAAGACGATTCCCCACATGTCAAGATGCCGTGTATGTTCCAGGGAAGGATGTTTATGTAGTTTCTCCACTACACTTGAAGCCTTTGTCTTCTCGGTGGTAGAGGCTGTGGGTTCACAGGGAAGCCGAGGGGTTTGGCAGCACTGCATGTTGCAGATGTCACACACTCCTGACACTGGACACCGGTGCTGGATGGATCATGTGGAAGGTAGTTGGAGGAGTGGTGAAACAGTCTGTGCGGCATCACCCTGCTCAATGTGTAGTCACTGCAGTTCTGTTCACATATACAATCATATTTTACTGATGCACATTCCCAGAGAGGAGTCACAACTGCTCAAAGTGCATGTTGAGAAATTGGGTAAGTGCTTACCATACATGTCTGTTTGTGCAAATGGTGGACTTTAGAAGATAGTTATGTTTTAAACTTCCTCCTTTAATTCAAGATAAAATAGATTAATTTGGAGAGGGGGATGTGACCTCCTGTGAAATCTGCCTGGAGACCTCGCTACGTGACTTCAATGAAATCTTGGGCAGTGAGAAATATCTTGTTAAAACCAGGAAGGATTTGGGCTTTTAAAAAGAAGATTACGTTTTTGCTGAGAGATCCATGTAATGTATAAATGTGGTGTGGTGTTTTTGGCTCTGTTAGGATGTTAATGGAGAATACCTTTTCTCTAGTTTGGAGTATTAGTTTCCTACTAAGTACTGTTTAGTCTGGGTTGATTTTGGTGTTTTGTTACAGCAAAGGTTTTCAAACATGAAATCTTGTCATGTGATTCTTTGTGTTGTTTACTGGGAAGTTCATATCTTTTTTTAAAGTTACCAGTCTCTATGGGAATCAATACACTATCCAATAAAATTAACGTTTTACATTCTTTAAGTGAATAAAATTTTTCAGCATTGCATACAAGCCAACAATTGGAAACCGAGTTTACATTACAAAGCTCTGTCCAGCGGAGTTTTTACAGGTCACTTTGTACAAACTTGCTGCTTTGATTTTTCATTGGCTAGAGAGGGTCCTCCAGTCTCCTGAATTATACGGATATTTTTATATTGATTCATTCTAAAGTAGTGGAACTGCAGCTCATTGTTGTAAAGAGCCATCGCAGACACAATGGGCCAAATGACTTCCTCCTGTGCTGTTTGATCCTATCTTGCTCTGTGGTCTGACATTGTGATTCTGACCATTAAAGGTGACCTTTCAGTCTCCAGCTGTAGGTCAGTAATTGGCCTTTTGTCATTGTTAATCTGTACGGTCCTTCCCCAAACATCAGGCAAGGTCCACAACCAGAATCAGGAAGTCACCAATACAACTTTCAACTCCATTTAAAACAATTGTCAAAAGTGCCGGGGGGAAGATGGGGAGAAATTTTTTTTTTTCACAGGATGTTATGATGATTGTCTGAAAGGGGGATGGAAGAAGATTCAATATCACTTAATAATTCACTTTCAAATAGGACGTGGATATTTATTGAAAAAGGAAAAATTTGCAGGGCGACAGGGAAGGAGTGAGGGGATGGGATGAATTGGGTCCCTCTTTCAAAGAGCCTGAAAAGCTAAGTGGGCAGAATGGCCTCTTCCTGTGCTGGAAGATTCGATCAACATTCTATAATTAAAGACTTTACATTGCATACCATCCATTCGGCCATGTTATTGGGCCTGGGGTAGTGTGGGTGATGAGGTAATATGTCAACTCCCCACTTTTCAGACATCACCTTGAGTGGTTTTCCAGAATATTGGGCTCCGTTGTCCGAAACCACTTCTTACGGTGCCTCAAATAGGCTGAAGATTGAACTCAGTGGGCAGAATTTTACAGCCCTGTCATGGCCTGGGTGGGGCTGTAAAATGCCGGGAGCCTTTCAAAAGTCCCTTAGCTTTGGCGTGACTGTAAAATGCTGCCGGCATAAAATTCCACCCAATGCGTTGGCAGTGGCTGCGCTGGATGTATCATGGAACTGATGAATATTTGGCGAAATCATCACAACCAAGAAATCACCCCATGGATGCTGAAGAGATCGGTTAAAATTCTAATTATTGGATGTATCGCTGAAAAAGGAGACTTTTTTGTCTTGCTCTCGTCAGGTCAATTTGCAAGAATGGCAATGAAAGGGAAACAACAAATTTATACTGTATGAGGACAGAGTGTTTATTGCTGGTCAAGTGGACTCTGATTGGTTGAGGCATTGCCATGGAGAATGCACCAGTTGATGGTGATTGACATTTAACTGCCATGCACTGTTTGAAGTTTAAAATAGGGCCCAAGCCATTTGCTCATCATGCAAGCTTGATGCTTAAATAGGGCTCATCAAAGGCATCCTGCAGGATAATGGCTACCCTGATCAGATTATTTCGCACTGTATATCACGCAAACTCAAGAACGGGCCTAAGACTGTCTCCTTTGGCTGTGAAAAGTGCCCAATCTACCTCACACTACTCTAGAAGGGCAAGGTATCTCAAAATTTGAGCAGCAGGTGAAGCTAGTTGTTTCACACTGCTACAATGCAATAGCAACACGAGTGCTATTGGCCACTAACAAGATGCTGCCATCAAGCCAAAAAGACATTTTGCCTATCACACAAATGAGTAATGTGGTATATGAGTTTCAGTGCCAGTGTGATGCTAGGTATGTAGGCCGTATGTCCCAAAACCTGGCGGATCATATCAACATCATGTCCCATCCACTGTTCACAACGGGCAAGGTACAGGCTGGATCCAACCAGCCCATAAAACATAATGTGCAACATTAGATATGATTCGCGATTGGAGAACACTTGCTAAACAATCAGCAGTGTGCTAAGAATTATGCTGATGATCAATTTAAGAATTTAAGATTGTCAGGCAGCCTCACAGTGTGGCCCATTTATGTGTACTGGAAGCTACATATATTTATTCACAGGGCCCTGTTCATTGCAGACAGAAAGAACATGTACGCATATTGCGCCTGTTTAACTGAACAAAATAAGTGACAGCCATTCACTCGTTCATTCCTCAGGGCAATGTCTTGATCAATCAGAGTCAAGCTGCCTGGTTTACATTTCAAACAATTCTTAGCAGTTAACTGTAAGTCACCATCACCTGGTGCATTCTCCATGGCAGCATCTCTACCATCAGAGTCTACTTGCTAACCAATCAGCACTCTCTGCTCACACAGTATAAATTTGTTTTTTCCCTTATATTGCCATTCTTGCAAATTGTCCTGACCAGTGCAAGATGAAAAGCTTTGACAAAAACTGTCTCTTTTTTTCAGCAATACTCAGGTTCTGGACCATCAAATGTTTATTGGATGTGTGGGTACCTTGTGAGGTAATAATGATTCTTCTGATGTCAGGGCATGTTGACTTGGCACGCCTCACATTCCCTCTGGCAGGATGTGAACAAGTGGAGACCCACAGGGGTCTGTGCTGAGGCCTCAACTTTTTACAATTTACATCAATGACTTAGATGAGGGGAGTGAAGGCTGGTAGCTCAATTTGCAGATGACGCAAAGATAGGTAGGAAAGTATTTTGTGAAGAAGACATAAGGAGGTTCTTGATGGATATAGAAAGGTTGAGTGAGTGGGCAAAGATCTGGCAAATGGAGTTTAATGTGGGATGTGTGAAGTTGTTCACTTTGGCAGGAAGAACAAAAAAGCAGAGTATGACTTAAATGGAAAATGGCTGCATAATTCTGAGGTGCAGAGGGATCTAGATGTTCTTGTACATGAGCCACAAAAACTTAGTGTACAGGTACTGCAAGTAATTAAGAAGGCTGATGGAATGCTATCCTTTATTACGGGGTGAACTGAACATATAAGTAAGAATGTTTTGCTTCAGTTATATAGGGCATTGGTGAGACTGCACCTCGAATGCTCTGCACAGTTTTGGTCTCCTGATTTAAGGAAGGATGTAAATGCATTGGAGGCAGTTGACAGGAGGTTTACTAGGTTGATACCTGGAATGAGTGGGTTGTCTTTTAAGGAAAGGTTGGACAGGCTGGGCTTGTTTCCACTGGAGTTTAGAAGAGTGAGGGGGGTGATTTGATTGAATTATACAAGATCCTGAACAGCCTTGACAAGGTGGACGTGGAAAGGATGTTTCCTCTTGTGGGAGAGTCCAGAACTAGGGGGCACTGTTTTAAATTTAGGGGTCACCTTTTTAGGATGGAGATGAGGAGAACATTTTTCTCTCAGAGGGTTGTGCGACTTTGGGACTCTGCCTCAGAAGGTGGTGGAGTTGGGGTCATTGAATATTTTTAAGGCAGGGGTAGATAGATTCTTGTTAGGCTAGGGAATCAAAGGTTATCGGGAGTAGATGGGAATGTGGAAATCGAAACACAAGAAGATCAGCCATGATCTTATTGAACGGTGGAGCAGGCTCGAGGGGCCGAATGGCCTACTCCTGTTCCTGTTTCTTACGTTCTTATCATTCGATGTCTAGATTCATACCTGATCACTATACTGTTCTCCAGCCTGTTTCCTGGTTCAATCTATCCACATATACACTTGGTGCAATTGCTGGAGGATGTCAGGTCTAAGAGAACAAGGACTTTCTGGCCCTTGGGGAATCCCAAGCTCATCTCTGTGAGGCCAAAATAGTCTTAGAGCCTCTGGAACATCCTGCAAGGACTCTGGCCACCCTCCAATCACAGTCTTCCATAACTGTTGCAATACAGGAACATTGGACATCTCTTGTTGCAGTTGCTGGCATCTATTCTTCCCGAAATTCAGCCGGTCGATATGAAAGATGTCTTCAATTTCCATTTCGATGAAATCCACTTGCAGATCTAAGGAAATATCTGCAGTTTTGGATCAGATGTGAGCATGGAACAAGCCAGTTTGTAGCGTATGTCACAGTCATAGCCTTGTATTTTGATGAGTAAGTGATGGAATCTGGATGGTGCACTAGTTAACAGCTGAATGTCAATTGTACACGAGGTGTGGACTCACTGGATTCTGTAATCACAGGTTTGGATAATCATACAGCCTGGATGGAATTCATTTGCTCCATTATGTCTGTACCATCTTTGAAAGAGCGATTTTGCTTTGTCTCTCCTGCCTGCTCTTTCCCTATAACCCTGCAAATCCCCCCTATCGGTATTTATCCTGTTCCCTTTTGAAACTTACTATTGAATCTGCTTACAGCATGTCTTCAGGCAGTGCATTCTAGATTGGAACAACTCACTGGATAAAAGGAATTGTGTCGAATTCTGGGTGTTTCATATGAGAAAGGATGTGAGGGTCTTGGAGGGAGTGCAGCAGAGATTTACTGGAATGGTACCTGGGATGAGGATTTCAGTTATATGGAGAGATCAGAGAAGCTGGGATTGTTCTCCTTAGAGCAGATAAAGTCAAGGGGAGATTGAATGGAGGTGTTCAAATTAATGTGGAGTATTGACAGAGTGAGGAGAAACTGTTCCCACCGGAACAACACTCAGTTACAAGATTTCAAATAATTGTCAAAAGAACCAGAGGGGAGAGAAAGAGAACATTTTTATCCAGTGAGTTGTTCCAAGCTGGAATGCACAAATCTTTGAAGGTGGCAGGAGAAGTTGATCAAATTGTTAAAAATCCCTGCAGGATATTTGGTTTAGACAGAGACAGAGGCCAGGATTTTCCAGCCACGCCATGGTGGGACCTGCTGCGGGAGATTTGGTGGCCCATCCAAAAGCCCATTGACTTTCGATGGGAGCAGACGATCCCGGTGGTGGATGGGGCTGGAAATTCACACCCATCGAGTGTAAAAGCCTTCGAGGATTTGTGTACATGTTCTCCACTGTCCCTGCACCGCATTTAAAATCACCTGATATTATTTATATCATCTGTCCTCATTCTTCCTCCCACATGAATCATTCACATTGCTCTGCATTAAATTTCATTTCTCAGGTATGTTTTATATTTTATATCTCACATTGATGTTGATTTTCTACGTGTCTAACAGATTTTATTCGCAGTGTTTTAAATGTCTGCTCCAGCTTCCAGCACTTTCTTCAGCTTTATTTACTTTTCTCTGAGTCCACACTCAGGCTTAATTAATCAAGCACCATGAGTATTGATCAGTCAACAGACAGACATAATCAAAGGCAGAACAATTGAATCATTGGACACCACAAATTCTCTCTCCATTTCACCAATCTATGTCCTCCTAAAGCCTATTCCAATTCTCCTCACTGTTTACATTCTGTATTCCTGTTATCTATAAACAACAAAATTCTGTCCTTTATATATGTCCAGGTCATTTAACGGTATCAGAAGGAGCAGTGGTCCTAATACTGACTCGTGGGGAACATCACTGTGTACTCCCCTCCATCCTGAATTTCACCGTTGACCACTTCTGTCTGCTTTCTGTCCCATAGCCAGTGTCGTATCCACAATGTCACTGCCCCTTTAATCTATGGGTTTCACTTTCCTAACATGTGACAATTGAAAGTCCATATACATAACATGAACCAGGCTGAGCTCATCAACCCTCTCCATTACTTCCTCAAAGAACTCCAAGTTGGTCAGACACGATTTCCCATGAACATACCTTTGCTGCTGCTCATTTATTAACTCATGTTTTCCAAACCACATTTTAAGTTGTTGCAGATTTTAGAAGTTAGAAGTTTCCCCCAATGTTTCACTGATGTGAGACTGGCTGGTTTGTAGTTACAGGGTTTATCCCCCTCTCCTTTTTTAAACCGGATGGAACATTTACAACTCTCCAGTTCTCTGGCACCACCGCCATATCCAAGGAGGATTGGAAGGTTAGGGTCAGTGTGTCCACTATTTCCACCATTCCTTCCCTCAGTTACCCTCACAAATCACATCCAGACCGGGTAAATGTTCTACTTTATTGTGGTATAAAAAGTGTTGGATTGGAAGGGATTAACTGAACTTGTTTGTTCAGTGACTGTAATTAATGTCACTCTCCACGGATCCTAATTGTGTCACTGGAGGGTTTCCCTCTTCTGTTAAAAGGGAATCCTTTCAATGTGTTATCCCATAATGTCAGCGGGAACCTCACCACCAACACTGACAGGGATCAGCGGCTCCAGAGAGGAGGAGAGGATGGATCAGAATCTGAGAACAATGGATTGGAATGTTACAACAATGGATTGGAATCTGAGAACAATCGACTGGAATGTTACAACAATGGACAGGAGTTTCTCCTGGGATTTTTACTTTCTTTCCACATATTATGATCGTCTATCGTTAAAAATTCAGATCAAATATTCACTTTACATCGTTCAGTACTTTTACTATCCCATCCTGGCTGTTGTTGGTGTCTCTGGTAAGTCTCTCTATTAACTCTGTCCACCATGTTTAACTGTATTACTGTTCCCATCATTTACTCTGCCCTCTTTGCTGCTGTTGCTGCTGGTGACTCTCTATAATCAGTTATTAACTCTATACCCCATTGCTAACTGCATTCCTGGTTTTGTAATTTTCTTTCACTTGTGTTGCAGTTGGTGTCCCTGATAATTCTGTAAACCATGATTCATTCTCTTATTCTTTCTCATTAAACTCTTGGGAAGACTGAAGTCAGTGTCATCGGTCCCCACTATAAACTCCATTCCATACCCATGAAGTGCATCCACTTCCCTGGCCAATGTCTGAGGCTGAACCAGGCTGATGCAACCTTTGATTTCTATTCGACCCTGAGCTGATTTATGACCCCATATAAACTACTGCTCATCCCAAACTCTGCTTCCCATGTCCTACCTCATACCGAATCCCATTCACTCATCATCCCTGTGCTGACTGACCTCCACCGATTCCTGGTCTTGCAGCTCCTCAATTTTAATATTCCCATTCCTGTGTTCAAACCTCCCCATGCCTTTTCCCCTCCATTTAGTTTCATTCCCCTGTTAATTTCCCATGTTCCTGCATATCTTTCCCTTCAAGTGTTTATCCAAACCTCTTTATAAAATCAGTTTCTTTCCTTCTCTTTCTTGGTCATGAATTTTGTCTCTCCAGCATCAACAATGTTCCAGAAGCCTTGATTCTAAGAATATTGTAAACTGCACAACCAGCCACTCCCAGGATGTGGACCTAGACAGCTTGAGTGAGTGGGCAAATACATTGACATGATTTCACTGTCTCCAGCTCCTTCTCTTGGACCACTCAATTCTTGTACAAGACCAGAAAGCACCTCCTCCCTCACTTCCCAGAGTTCAGCTCTCAGCCTCACTCCATTCAGACAAAGTTTCACCTTTGTACTACTTACTTCATGGGTCTGTGAAACCTCCTGTATTTATACCAGTTGAAATCCTAGTCAGCTGATTCAGCCACTTATGGCTAGGAAACTAGTTCTGACTAACTACCTAATTAACAAATTACAAACAAAGGCAAGTGGAGTGCAGCTGAGATAACTGAGTGAAGACTTGGAATTTGGTGGTTGGGCGTGCGGGGGTGTTAAAGTGTTAATTTTTACTCTTAAATTTTGTTCTTAAAAGCTAATCTAGTCTGTAATTAGCAGTAACTGGAAAGTACTGTGCAGGCAGGCTGAGTTCTTTCATTCTGGCAACTGAGACAAGGTAAACTCACTCTCAGCTGTAGGAGCTGAGTAGTTAACTAGCTAACTGCCTGAACCTGGTTACTGAAGCCGCAGTTCAGTCTACAATGGATTCAGGATTCTTTAGTGCAGCCAAGGCAAACGGAGTTCAGCTGAGCTAACTGAGTGGAGACTTGGAGATTGGTGAGAGGGGAAGTTCAGTGAAGCAGGGAAGGAGATGTTTATTTCCTCTTTCTATCTTTCTCATCCCATAGGAATTGGTTCTTGCTCCAGTCCAGGGAAAGGAGTGAGCAATTTGGCGAGTATCGGGCTAGTGAATAAGCTCCATTCTATCCCTAAGGCTTTAAAAGGTACACAAATGTGTGGTAAAGTTAATAAAATATACAAGGAAATGACATAGGTAAATGATTAATATAATTGAGTAATTATTTAAAACACATTAAGGATGGCAGGGCAGGTGATGTGTCGAGGCTGCAGCATGTGGGAGCTCCTGAATAACATTGTGATCCAGGTCAAACACGTCTGCAGTAAGTGTTTGTAGCTTGAGGAGCTTTGGCTCAGAGTCATTGAGCTGGAGGCTGAACTGCAGACACTGCGGCACATCAGGGAGGGGGAAAGTTACCTGGATGCTTTATACCAGGAGGCAATCACACCTCTTAAGACAGGGTCTTCTGATTTGGTCAGTGGCCAGGGACAGGAGGGTATGACTGCGAGTGAGGAAGATAAGGGGACCCAGAGGGCAGGAGTGCAGGAGTGTGAGCCTCAGCAATTATTTAACAGGTTTGAGGTTCACTCAGCTTGTTTGGATGAGAGCAGAGACAGCAGTGTGGATGAGCAAACAGACCACAGCACCGTAGTACAGGAAGCCATTCAAATTGGGGGAGCAAAAGTGAACATAGTGGTAGTAGGGAACAGTATAGTGAGGGGGATTGACACTGTTCTCTGTAGCAAAGAGCGAGAGTGCAGATGGTTGTGTTGCCTGCCCGGTGCTAGGGTTCTGGCATCTGCTCAGGGTTCGAGAGGAACTTGCAGTGGGTGTGGTGGTTCCAGTGGTCGTGGTCCATGTAGGTACCAAGAAAAAGGCAGGATGAGGAAGGAGGCTCTGCATAGTCAGTATGAGGAACTAGTCACCAGACTAAGAAGCAGAACCTTAAAGGTAATAATCTCTCTGTGGTAATTATAGTTTGGATAAACTTAGGACTGTAGCTTTAAGAATGATCCTGTGTTGTAAGATCACATGATTTGTGTAAACCAACATCTCAGCAGCACAGGGAACCTCTAGGGGAGAGTTCTTCCTTAGTTATGGAGTATGATGCACATATGTAAGTTGCTGCTGCTGTCTTGTAAATAAAGTTCACTGTGTCCACTCAGAAAAGTTGTCTGGAAGATCAACTCTATAACAAACTGGTGATGAGGAAACATCAGATGCGCTGCTGTAACTTGCCCAGAGATTGTCGGTATCTAAGTTCATTAAAAAGAAAAGAAGATATTCTGATCTGAAATGCCACAGTTTGGCAGAACCAAACCCTTTGAACCAATCACAAACGATTATTCTCAATATATAGATCAACTTGCGTTCTACTTTCAAGCCAACAAAATCACAGAGGTGGGAAGGAGGAGAGCGATTCTCTTGAGTATTTGTGGAGGCAAGACCTACAGTTTAATTTGAAGCATGAAGGCCCCCAGTGCCCTGGATTCATAGACTTTCATTCAATTAATAGACCTCATTCAGGGACATTTTCAACCCAAGCCCTCAGTCACAATGCAGAGATTCCGGTTTAATTGATGGAATGGAGTCCCAGGGGAGTCCATTGCTATCTACATGGTGAAATTAAAACAACTAACGGAAGATTGTGAATTGGGTGAAACCCTGAATGACATGCTTAGAGATCGTTTGGTATGTGGCGTGCAGGAGGATGTTATTCAGTGAAGATTGCTGGCTGAAGTGGATCTTGATTTTAAGAAAGCGTTAGAAATAGCGCTGGTGATGGAAAGCTCCGGAAGGGATTCACAAGCAATTCAAGGGGCACAAAATAGCACTGTCCTCCTAGTTGGGCGGGAACAGTCAGCAGAAAGTGGCGTGAAAAGCCGGAACTCTGCTACGAAGTGGGAAACAGCCCCTGCAAACCAAAAAATGCGAGGAAATCGCTCAGCAACAAAATCAAAAACGAATTTGTATCGACATGGAAACAATCATTCTTCTAGCGATTGGCAATTTAAGAAAGTCGAGTGTTATTTTTGTCACAGGAGTGGACACATATTGAAACATTGCAAAGTGAGATTTAAACAGGCCTCCAAACAACAATCGAAGTTCAATGAAGTCTGTAGTGTAGAAGAGCCGGAAAGAACCAATTCTGACATTTATTCATTATTCAACATGAAAGTTGGAAAGACAGAGCCAATTATTGTCACAGTGCAAATGAATGGTAAACAATTAAAAATGGAAGGAGACACAGGTATTTCTCCCACTGTTATAGGAGAACACACTTTCAGATATTTAAATAAAGGTGATCAACAATTAAATTTGGAACAAACATCTGCCAAGTTGAAAACATATGCAGATGAAGAAATCCAGGTAATAGGTATCACTAGAGCAACTGTTCATTCTAGACACCAATCGGCACAGCTACCAGTGATGGTGGTAGGAGGTGAAGGACCAAGCCTTCTAGGGTGTGATTGGTTGAAAGAGATTAAATTAAACTGGTCCGAAATCTTCCAGTTACGAGCAGGGAGACCACTCGAGCTGCTAATAGAATATGACACTGTCTTCAAGGATGAACTGGGAAAAATCCAAGGCCTACAGGCCAGGATTTATGTGGGCCCAGAAGCAACCCCTCGCTTCTTGAAAGCAAGACCGGTGCCATACGCCCTGAGAGAGAAGTTTGATGCTGTGTTGAACCGGCTAGAGAGGCTGGGTATCAAGATTGGTCCAGTTCTCAGAGTGGGCAGCACCCAAGGTCCCTGTCCTTAAACCAAACCAGACCATCCGGATCTGCGGGGACTATAAACTAACAATCAACGGAGCAGCCAAACTGGACAGGTACCCCATTCCCAAGATTGAAGACCTATAGTAGGAAGTACAACGTATATAAAGCTTGACATGAGTCATGCATATCAGCAACTGGAGTTGGAAGATGCCTCCCGGGAATTTGTGACCATAAATACCCACAAAGGGTATCAACATACATGCCTGCCCTTCGGTGTCTCCTCGGCCTGTGCCATTTTCCAAAGGACAATTGAGAGCTTACTACAGGGCCTACCTCAAGTAATGGTCTACCTGGACAATGTACTGATAACTGGGTTCACAGAAAAGGAACACTTGGCGAACCTGGAGGAAGTTTGGGAACGATTTATGGAAGCAGGAGTGTTCCTGAAGAAGGAAAAATGCACTTTTCAGGCAAACAAAGTCATTTATTTGAGCCTTTGGGTAGATGCCCAAGGGTTACACCCTGTTGTGGAGAAAGGTAAAGCAATAAGAGAGGCACCTGCACCTAAGAACATCTCTGAACTTAAAGCATTTTCAGGGATGGTAAATTATTATGGGCGATTTCTACCAAATTATTCCACAGTTCTAGCCCCTCTACATTCTCTGCTAGGAAAAAAAACAGGGTTGGTTTTGGGAGTCACCCCAAGAAGGAGCCTTTGTGAAAGTAAAACAGCTCTTATACTCTTCAAATTTGTTAGTGCATTATGACCAGACAAAGGAATTGGTGCTAACCTGTGACGGGTCCCCCTATGGATTGGGAGCGGTCCTATCTCACAAAATGGATGACAGCACCGAGAGGCCATTAGGCTATGTATCCAGGACACTTATCACAGCTGAAAAAGGATATTCTCAGCTCCAAGAGGAAAGTGTGTTCATTATTTTTGGCGTAAAAAATTCCACCAATACGTGCACAGGCGACATTTCACGATCGTATTAGACCACAAACCACTTTTGGGTCTTTAGTGAGGAAAAGGCTATACCACTCATAGCGTCAGCACGAATATACAATGATGGGCCCTAATTTTGGCAGCATATGAATAACATTTGTACATAGACCAGGGATTCATATAGCAAATGCCGATGCCCTAAGTCGCCTTCCTTTACAAGAGAACAATGACCACATCCCAATTCCTCAAGCACTCATATTAGTGATGAATTTCCCAGATTCCTCGCCAGTCTGTGCCAGGCAGATAAGAAACTGGATGAATTGTGATCCAGTCCTGTCTCGAGTGAGAGACTAAGTGTTACATGGCTGGTCCCAGAAATCAGTCTCTGATGAATTGAAGCCATTTTGCAACCGAAGATACGAGATGAGCAGTCAAGATGGTATTCTATTATGGGGTGTACGAGTGGTAGTTCCTTCACAAGGAAGGGAACCACTCTTAGTAGAGCTACACATGCCCATCCAGGAATCTCACGCATGAAGACGATAGCGCAAAGTTATCTTTGGTGGCCGGGGATGGACGGTGATATTGGACGGGGGGTAAAACACTGTGTGCAATGTCAACAGCTGCAAGAGTTACCAGTGGCAGTCCCGTTACACCCATGGGAGTGTCCTGGTAGACCTTGGGTGCAATTGCACAGAGATTACGTTGGTCCTTGCCTCGGAATCATCTTTCATTCCAAGCACTTAGACGTATTGTCGGAAAGGCAGATGAGCTTAGGGCGTGGATTGGCACGTGGGATTACAACATTATTGCTATTAGTGAGACTTGGTTGCAGGTGGGGCAGGACTGGCAGCTCAATGTTCCGGGGTTCCGTTGTTTCAGACGTGATAGAGGGGGAGGGATGAAAGGGGGAGGAGTGGCATTACTAGTCAGGGAAAATATCACAGCTGTGCATAAGCAGGACAGCCCGGAGGGCTCGTCTACAGAGGCCATATGGGTGGAGCTGAGGAATGGGAAAGGTGTGACCACACTAATAGGGTTGTATTATAGACCGCCCAATAGTCAGAGAGAATTAGAGGAGCAAATCTGTAGAGAGATAGCAGACCGATGTAAGAAACAGAAAGTTGTGATAGTAGGAGATTTTAACTTTCCACATATTGACTGGGACTCCCATACTGTAAAAGGGCTGGATGGCTTGGAGTTTGTCAAATGTGTTCAGGACAGTTTTCTAAATCAATATGTAGAGGTACCAACGAGAGAGAATGCAATACTTGATCTCCTATTAGGGAACCAGACAGGTCAGGTGACAGAAGTATGTGTAGGCGAACATTTTGGGTCCAGTGACCACAATGTCATTAGTTTTAAGCTAATTATGGATAAGGATAGGTCTGGTCCTCGAGTTGAGATTCTAAATTGAAGAAAGGCCAATTTTGTGTAAATGAGAAAGGGTCTAGGAAGAGTGGATTGGCATAAGTTGTTTTCTGGCAAGGATGTGTTCAGTAAGTGGAAGGCATTCAAAGGCAAAATTTTGAGAGTGCAGAGTTTGCATGTTCCTGTCAGGATTAAAGGCAAAGTTAACAGGCATAGGGAACCTTGGTTTTCAAGGTATATTGGCGATCTGGTTAAGAAGAAGAGAGAGGTGTATAGCAGGTATAGGCAACAAGAAGCAAATGAGTACTTGTAGAGTATAGAAAATGTTAGAAAATACTAAAAAAGAAAATCGGGAAGGCAAAAAGAAGACATAAGGTTGCTTTGGCAGATAATATGAAGGTAAACCCTAAGGGTTTCTACAAGTATATTAAGAGTAAAAGGATAGTAAGGGACACAATTGGTCCCCTTGAAGATCAGAGTGGTCGTCTATGTGTGGAGCCTCACGAGATGGGGGAGATCTTAAACAGTTTTTTTGCATCAGTCTTTACTCAGGAAACTGGCATAGTGTATAAGGAAGGAAGGGAAACAAGCAGTAGTTTCATGGAACATATAGAGATTAAAGAGGAGGAGGTGCTTGCTGCTTTGCAGCGAATAAAGGTAGATAAATCCCCCGGGCCTGTCATGATATTCCCTCGGACCTTGAGGGAGACTAGTGTAGAAATTGCAGGGGCCCTGGCAGAAATATTTAAAATGTCCTTAGCCACGGGTGAGGTGCCGGAGGATTGGAGGGAAGATCATGTTATTCCGTTGTTTAAAAAAGGCTCCAAAAGTCAACCAGGTAATTACAGGCCAGTGAGCCTGACGTCAGTAGTAGGTAAATTATTGGAAGGTGTTCTGAGAGATCGGATATATAATTATTTGGACAGCCAAGGGCTGATTAAGAATAGTCAGCATGGCTTTGTGCGTGGTAGGTCGTGTTTAACGAACCTTGTAGAGTTTTTCGAGGAGGTGACCAAGAAAGTAGATGAAGGAAAGGCTGTGGATGTTGTCTACATGGACTTTAGTAAGTCCTTTGACAAGGTCCCACATGGGAGGTTAGTTCAGAAGGTTCAGACACTTGGTATCCATGGAGAGGTTGTAAACTGGATTTGAAATTGGCTGTGTGGGAGAAGACAGAGAGTGGTAGTGGATGATTGCTTCTCAGACTGGAGGTCTGTGACTAGTGGTGTGCCTCAGGGATCTGTACTGGGACCATTGTTGTTTGTTGTCTATATCAATGATCTGGATGATAATGTGGTGAATTGGATCAGCAAGTTTGCTGATGACACTAAGATTGGAGGAGTTGTGGACAGCGAGGAAGGCTTTCAAAGCTTGCAGAGAGATCTGGACCAACTGGAAAAATGGGCCAGAAAATGGCAGATGGAATTTAATGCGGAAAAGTGTGAGGTGTTACATTTTGGAAGGTCAAACCAAGGTAGGACATACACAGTAAATGGTAGGGCACTGAGGAGTGTGGAGGAACAAAGGGATCTGGGAGTTCAGATACACAATTCCCTGAAAGTGGCGTCACAGGTAGACAAGGTTGTAAAGAAAGCTTTTGGCATACTGGCCTTCATAAATCAAAGTATTGAGTATAGGAGTTGGGATGGTGAGGTTGTATAAGACATTAGTGAGGCCAACTTTGGAGTATTGCCCATTCTCTCAGTTCCTTCGCCTCCGTCGCATCTGTTCTGATGACGCTACCTTCAAAAACAGCTCCTCTGACATGTCCTCCTTCTTCCTTAACCGAGGTTTTCCATCCACGGTCGTTGACAGGGCCCTCAACCGTGTCCGGCCCATATCCCGCGCATCCTCCCTCACGCCTTCTCCTCCTTCCCAGAAACATGATAGGGTCCCCCTTGTCCTCACTTATCACCCCACCAGCCTCCGCATTCAAAGGATCATCCTCCGCCATTTCCGCCAACTCCAGCATGATGCCACCACCAAACACATCTTCCCTTCACCCCCCTTGACGGCATTCCGTAGGGATCGTTCCCTCCGGGACACCCTGGTCCACTCCTCCATCACCCCCTACTCCTCAACCCCCACTTATGGCACCTCCCCATGCCCACGCAGAAGATGCAACACCTGCCCCTTCACTTCCTCTCTCCTCACCGTCCAAGGGCCCAAACACTCCTTTCAAGTGAAGCAGCATTTCACTTGCATTTCCCCTAACTTAGTCTACTGCATTCGTTGCTCCCAATGCGGTCTCCTCTACATTGGAGAGACCAAACGCAAACTGGGCGACCGTTTTGCGGAACACCTGCGGTCTGTCCGCAAGAAAGACCCAAACCTCCCTGTCGCTTGCCATTTTAACACTCCACCCTGTTCTCTTGCCCACATGTCTGTCCTTGGCTTGCTGCATTGTTCCAGTGAAGCCCAACGCAAACTGGAGGAACAGCACCTCATCTTCCGACTAGGCACTTTACAGCCTTCTGGGCTGAATATTGAATTCAACAACTTTAGATCTTAAACTCCCCCTCCCCCCATCCCCACCCCGTTTCTTTTCCCCCCCCACCCGCCTTTTTTTTTCAATAATTTATATAGATTCTTCTTTCCCCACCTATTTCCATTATTTTTAAATCTAAAACTAAAACCTTTAGTCTTTCCACCCCACCCCCACTAGAGCTGTACTTTGAATATCCTGTCTTGCATTCTTAATTAGCACTTTTCTCAGACAAAGACCACCACCTTCAACACCTCTTTGACCCTTTTGTCTCTGACATCTTTTGATTATCTGCTCACACCACACCCTCAATGTGTCTCTTCCCCCCCACCCACCTTAAACCAATTTATATTTCTCCCTTGTTGAAACTATGCTTCAGTTCTGCTGAAGGGCCATGAGGGCTCGAAACGTTGACTGATTTCTTCTCCACCGATGCTGCCAGACTTGCTGAGTTTTTCCAGGTAATTCTGTTTTTATTTTGTTTTGGATTTCCAGCATCCGCAGTAGCTTTTAGCTTTTTGTTTTTATCTTTGGAGTATTGTGTGCCTAACTACAGGAAGGATATCAGTAAGATTGAGAGAATGCAGAGAAGATTTACTAGGATGTTGCCGGGTCTTAAGGAGTTGAGTTACAGGGAGAGATTAAACAGGTTAGGACTTTATTACTTGGAGCGTAGAAGAATGAGGGGAGATTTGATAGAAGTTTACAAAATTGTGAGGGGTATAGACAGAGTAAATGCGAGTAGGCTCTTGCCACTTAGATTAGGAGAAATAAACACGAGAGGACATGGCTTTAGGGTGAAAGAGGAAAGGTTGAGGGGGAACATTAGGGGGAACTTCTTCATTCAGAGAGTGGTGAGAGTGTGGAACGAGTTACCATCTGATGTGGTAAATGCGGGCTCACTCTTAAGTTTTAAGAATAAATTAGATAGATACATGGATGGGAGAGGTCTAGAGGGTTATGGACTAGGTGCAGGTCAATGGGACTAGCGGAATAGTATTTTGGCACAAACTAGAAGGGCCGAATGGCCTGTTTTCTGTGCTGTAGTGTTCTATGGTTCTATGGTTTATGAGGTAAAATCACCAACGCCAGAACTTCGCCAACCATGGATTGCCAGAGGTAATTGTCTGAGATAATGGTACTACGTTTATGAGCGCTGAATTTCAATGATTTATCAACATCAATGATATCAACCACGTGAAGACTGCACTGGACCATCCGTCATCTAACGGACTGGCAGAAAGGGCAGTACAAACTTTTAAAGTGGGAATGAAAAAGTTAAAGTGAATCACTGGAAACTAGACTTGCTCATTTCCTATTTCACGACAGAACAACCCCCCCACCCCCCCCACTACAACAGGAGCAACCCCTGAGAATTACTGATGAGGCGTTGTCTTCGAACAAGATTAAGCCTGATACTTCCCAATTTTGGAGGGGAGGGTGGAGAAAAGTCAAGGAATCCAAAAAGAGATTCATGATTTGCATAATCGTGAGCTACAATTTACTGTTGGAGAAGCAGTATATGTAAGGACTTTCGGTCGAGGACTGAAGTGGATAGCTGGTAGAGTGAGCTCCGTCACTGAGCCATTATTGTACCATGTGGAAGTGGAAGGCCGGATCAGCAGTAAACATGTGGATCATTTAAGAAGAAGAGAGATACCCCAAAAAAAAATGTTCCACATGTAACCATTACTGAACCAGTGGTTCCTGTTGAAGTCGCTCAACCAAGGACAGACATGACCAATGCCTCTGTTAGAGTGGAAGACACTGAACTGCATGTGCCTAATGAGGTATCTGATGTTAATGCAGTTCCAGAGAATGTGTTCCCTGCAAAAGAATTGAAGTCGTAAAGCTATGGATCAGAAAACCACCTGAAAGACTGAACTTGTAATTTCATGACCTGTGTAAGTATTCTAAGTTCATGAGATAAATATCCTTGTAAATGCAAAATGTACAGAAATGTTAAAGGGGGAGGAATGTAGCAATTATAGTTTGGATAAACATAGGACTGCAGCTTTAAGAATAATCCTGTTTTGTAAGATCACATGACCTGTGTAAACCAATGTGTGAGCAGCATGGGGAACCTCTAGTAGAGAGTTCCTCTTTAGTTATGGAGTTTGATACACATCTGTAAGTAGTTGCTGCTGTCTTATAAATAAAGTTAACTGTGTCCACAAAGAAAATTGTCTGAAAGATCAACTCTATTACACGCTGGATTATTACCTGAGCACATGCAAATTGGCCTAGGACAAGTAAAATGAGAGAAATGAATGTGTGGGACAAAGACTGGTGTGTGAGAAGTGGGTTCCGGTTTGTGGGGCACTGGCATCAGTATTGGGGAAAGTGTGATCTGTACCATTGGGACGGTCAACAACTGAACTGTGCTGGGGCTGGTATCCTCGTGAGCTGCATAACTATGGAAGTAGAGATGGTTTTAAACTGAATAGTGGGGTCAAGGCATCAAATCTGGGAAAATGTGGTAAAGCAAAGAGTAGAGATAAGACAAGAGGGAAAGCTATTAATGTGGGAAATGATAAACCATCCATGACAGAAAGGGACAAAGAGTGCACTCAGAGTAAATCAGCAGATAAGGCTATACACTACAAAAATAATAAATGGACAAAACTAAAGTCTCTGTATCTAAATGCACGTAGCATTCAAAACAAAACGGATGAACTGATAGCGTAAATAGAAACAAATAAATACGATCTGATAGCAATTACAGAAACATGGCTACAGGATGATGTAAGATTGGGATCTGAATATTTAACAGTGTGTGACATTTAGGAAGGACAGGAAGTTAGGAAAAGCTAGAGGGGTGGATCTGTTAATTAAAGATGATATTAGCACATTAGAGAGGGATGACCTAAATTCAGGAAACCAGGATGTTGATGCAGTTTGGATTGAGAGGAGGAATGATAAACGCGAGAAGTTACTTGTGGGAGTGGTTTGCAGGCCCCCCACACAGTAGGACAGAGTACAAAGGAAGAGATAATGGGAGCTTGTCAGAAAGGTACGGCAATAATCATGGGGGATTTTAATCTACATATAGACAGGAAAAGTCAAATGGGCAAAGGTATCATAGATGAGGAGTTCATAGAATGTTCTCGGGATAGTTTCTTAGAACAGCACGTTCTGGAACTAACCAGAGAACAGGCTATACTAGACCTGGTATTGAGCAATGAGATAGGATTAATTGATAACCTCTTAGTGAAGGCACCCCCTGGGTAACAGTGATCATAATATGATTGAATTTTACATCCATATTGAGGGACAAATGATTACGTCCAAGACTAGTATTTTAAACTTAAATAAAGGCAATTATTAGGCCATGAAAGCAGAGCTAGTTAATGAACTGGAAAATGAGGTTAAGGGATAGGTCAATAGAGGTTCAGTGGCAGACATTTAAAGGGATATTTCAGAATACACAGAATATATACATTCCAATGAGAAAGAAAAATTCCAAGGGGAGGGCCCACCATCCGTGGTTAATTAATAAAGTTAAAGACAGTATCAAACTTAAAGAAAAAGCATATAATTACGCAAAGATGGGTGGCAGCTTGAAGATTGGAAAGAATATAAAGAACAGCAAAGAATGGCAAAAAGATTAATAAGGATGGAAAAATTTGAGTATGAGAGAAAGCTAGCTAGTAACATAAAGACAGATAGTAAGAGCTTCAATAGGTATTTAAATAAGAAAAGAGTTAACAAAGTGAGCATTGGTCCTATAGAAAGTGCGTCTGAGGAATTGCTAGTGGAAAATAATGGATGGTGGATGAATTAAACAGGCATTTTGCTTCAGTCTTCACTGTAGATAAGACAAGTAACATCCCAGAAATAGCTGTGAATCAGGAAATGGAAGGGAGGGAGGAACTTGGGAAAATTACAATCACCAGGGAAGTGATACTAAGCAAATTGTTGGAATGCAGGATGACAAATCCACATGTCCAGATGGACTTCAGCCTAAGGTCTTGAACGAAGTGGCTAGTGAGATAATTGATACATTGGTTTTAATTTTCCAAAATTCCCAAGATTTGGGGAAGGTTCCATTAGACTGCAAAATAACAAAGGTTATTTATTTATCTTATTCAAAAAGGGAGGGAGACAGAAGGCAGGAAACTACAGGCCAGTTAACATCTGTCATAGGGAAAATGTTAGAAGCTATTATTAAAGATGTTACAGCAGGGCACTTAGAAAAAAATCAAGGCAATCAGGCAGAGTCAACATGATTTTGTAAAAGGGAAATCATGTTTCACCAATTTATTGGAGCACTTTGGAGGAGTCACATATGCTGTGAATAAAGGGTAGCCAGTGGATGAACTTTGCTTAGATTTCCAGAAGGCATTTGATAAAGTGCCACATCAAATGTTATTGTGGAAAATAAAAGCTCATGGGGTAGGGGGTAACATATTGACATGGATAGAAGATTGGCTGACTAACCGGAAGCAGAGAGTAGGCATAAATGGGTCTTTTTGTGGTTGGCAGGATATGACGAGCGGTGTGCCAGGGATCAGTGCTGGGCCTCAACTTTTTACAATTTATATAAATGGCTTGGATGAAAGGACCAAAGGAATGGTTGCTAAATTTACTGATGACACAAAGATAGGTAAGAATGTAAATTATGAAGAGGACATGAGGCTACAAAGTGACATAGATCGGTTATGTGGGTGGGAAAAGATCTGGCGAATGGGCTAGAATGTGAGCAAATGTGAAATTGTTCATTTTGGCAGGAAGAATAAAAAGGAAGCTTATTAACTAAATGGTGAGAGAGGGCAGAGCTCTGAGATTCAGAGGGATCTTGGAATCCTAGCACATGGATCACAAAAGCTTAGTGTGCAGGTACAGCAGGTAATTAGGAAAGCTAATACTATGTTATCATTTATTGTGAGGGAAATTGATCACTAAAGTAGGGGGGTTATGCTTCAGTTGTACAGGGCATTGGAGGGACCACATCTGGAGCATTGTGTACAGTACTGGTCTCCTTATCCAAAGAAAGATGTAAATGCATTAGGAGCAGTTCTGAGAAGGTTTACTAGATTAATACTGGGAATGGGTGGGTTGTCTTATGAGGAAAGGTTGTAATTTCGAAGAGTAAAAGGCGATTTGCTTGAAACCTTTAAGACCCTGATGGGTCTAGACAGGGTGGATGTGGAGATGGTGTTTCCTCATGTGGGAGAATCTAGAACTAGGAGTCACTGTTTGAAAATAAGAGGTCGCTCATTTAAGATAGAGATGAGGAGAACGTTTTTCTGTCAGAGGGTAGGGAGTCTTTGGAACGCTCTTCTTCAAAAGGCGGTGGAAGAAGAGTCTGAATATTTTTAAGGCAGAGCTAGCTGGATTCTTGATTAACAAGGGGTGAAAGGTTATCAGGGGTAGGAAGGAATGTGGGGTTGAGGTTACAATCAGATCAGTCATGACCTTATTGAATGGTAGAGCAGGCTCGAGGGGCTGAGTGGCCTACTCCTGCTCCTAACTTGTATGTTCGTATGTACAACTACCTCTTAGTAGAGAGCTTGTAACATTCACTCCACACAAATGCCCACCATCTTCACCAAGAGAGAATCTAACCATCCCCCCTTGATATTCAATGGCATTACCATCACTGCACCCCCCGCCCCCCTCTATCAACATCATGGGTGGAATTTTCCCAGGATGGCACTAAGTGCGGTAGCGGGTGGGTAAAATGATGTTTTACCCATGGGCCTCGATGTCGGGTTTTCACACTGTATCATCCCAAACCCGGCACATTATTTCTGCATTCCTGGGAAACCCGCCGTTTCCATGGCGAACGGGCTCCCATTCACCCGCCTGCCATCACCCAGCCGCTGCATCTCGCCAGGCGCCATGTTTAAAGTCCAGCCACAAGCACATATCTCAGTTCATCCAGACCACCACTGCTGCATGGAAGACATGGCCCTGAAACTAAAGAGAACTGCAGCCCCAGATTCAGCCACACGTTCCTCGAGAACCTTTTGGATGCCGTAGAGACCTGCCAGGATGTCCTCTACGCCCGCTCTGGCCGCAGGATGGACAGCAACAGCAACAGGTGCTGAAGGTGGATAAAGGATCAGATACTTTAACAGTTTTATGGCTGCGTCTCTATGATATGACCCTGATCACAAAGAACAAGTGAGCTGCCCTCGGCCAGACAGGAGTCAGACATTCTTAGAGGCTGTGTGAAGATTTATGGAGTGTGCGCAGTGCATGGTCATCATCATCTTCCTGCAATTGAGTGACTATTAGGGCCTCCCCTGCGTCTCCATGACAGGAGCATTCTCACATTCTGCCATAAGCCAGACGGGAGTCAAACGTTCACAAGTGTGATGTGAGGGACTATGGTGTCTCCTCACTGCATGTCGTCATCATCCTCCACAAATCTAGCAACTATGAGGGCCTCCCGAGCGTGCCTGCCTCATCTAGCCTGTGCGAGGTCTTCATCCCCGTCATCATCGCCTCCGAGGACCACCTCAGCCTCATCCCCTTCAGCGTCCTCCTCATCGGAGGAGATCTGCAGCTCCTCCAGCTCCTCCTCAGTCAGCTCGTCTCCCTGTTGGAGCGCCAGGTTGTAAAGGGCACAGCAAACGATGACGATGTGTGACATCCTCTGTGGACTGTATTGCAGGGCTCCACCAGACCACTCCAGGCACCGGAGCCTCACCTTCAGCATCCCGATGGTTACCTCCAGCAAGTTGCGAGCTGCAGCATGAGCCTCATTATACTGTCGCTCTGCTGCAGTCTGAGGCTGCCGCTCGGCATCATCAGCCATGGACTCTGCGGGGAGCCCTTGTCCCCGAGGAGCATCCCTGCAGCCTCAGTGGATCCTGGAAGACTCCAGGGATCTGTGACCGACTGAGGATGTAGGCATCGTGCACACTCCCTGGAAACCGAGCACACACCTGCAGGATGTGTTTCTGGTGGTCGCACACCAGCTGCACATTCAGCGAATGGAACCCCTTGCGGTTGATGTAGTCCACCGTGTGTTGTGACGGATATCTGAGCACCACGAGTGCAGTCGATCGCATCCTGCACCAGTGGGAAACCCGAGGTCTGGGCAAATCCATTGCTCTTGCATCCTGGCTTTCCTGGTCCCGGGCAAAATGGACAAAGTTGTGTGCCCTCGAAAAGATGGCATCCGTGACCTCATGGATGCATTTATGGGTGGAGGCTTGTGATGTCCCACAGAGGTCACCTGTGCAGCTCTTAAAGGAGCCACTGGCGTCGAAATTGAGCGCTGTGGTCACTTTCATGGCCACTGGCAGTGGGTGCCCTCCATGTCCCCGTGGTGCCAAATCCTGCAGTAGCTGGCAGATGTGACCAACCAGTTCCCTAGAAATGCACAGTCTGCGGAGACATTGGTTCTTGGTCATCTGCAGGAATGAAAGGCGGCGTCTATAGACCCTGGGTGTCGCTAGGCGCCAACCAGCCAGGGCTTGCTCTGGCTCTTGGGCTGCGTGTGCGGGAGCCACAGCCCCACTTCTTCCTGAGGTTGCTGCTCCTGCCTCTGCGCAGCCAGGAGCCTCAGTCACTCTCTCCTCCGTCGTCTTCGCTCTCTGTAGGCCATCAGGCATACAGCTAGTTCGCCAGGCTCCATGATCCTAATGTACTCCTCCTGCTGGGTTAAAGAGAGAGACACCTGGTTAGCATGGGTGTACTAAGAACCTGTCCTGGTTAAGTGTGACGGCCCCTTGACATTTCCCGGAGAGAGCTGATCCCCACTTGGATGGCCAGAGATTAGTGCGCTGCATGGCTGCCCTGTTAGCTTGAACCATGGGGGAGGCTGGTCCAAACCGGGATGTTTACATTGCAAGAGGCTGTGAACACCTCCAGCAGTGACTGCTCCATGGCCAGCTTTAGCGAGGAGATTGTACAACGTGTGCAGTCCAACTGCTCTGCAGTCCACTAAAGTGCTCCTGAATGTGCAGTCTGTGCTGGGGGGAGCTCTGGAGAACTTGGTGGCTCTTTGATGCCTCTGCGTTGCTTGAGTGGGCAGATAAGCTCGGAGCCCGACCCCAATCATATCAATGTGGCTGTGCCTGAACTGTCTGAATTTCAGAGGAATGGTCACTTCATACAGGTTTCCCTAATACGAGGTATTCAACTCCGAATTCCCCTCAAAGTGCAGCCGCCAAGTGCAGGTCGATTCTGTGCTGTTGTGAAACACGTCGGCGTGCTTTCCCACCGACCTGGACGCACAATCCAGCGGGAGAGGTGTTGGGGGAAGGGTGATTCCAGCGGCCTGGCCGGAAAATGATGGGCTGATGTATGACAATGAGGTTCCCGATGTCCGATGGCGGGAAACACGGCCGCTGTCGGCAGGCTGAGCGGACGGTCGAGAACTGGTTTCCCGCCATCGTGGCCATATTGTCCGCTCATGCCACCGATCACACCCAGTGCCAGCGGGCATGGAAAATTCCACCCCATGGGGGCTGACCATTGACTAGAAATTGAACTGGACCAGCCAAAAACATACTGTGGCTACAAGAACAGGTCAGGGTCTCGGAATTCTGCAGTGAGTTACTCATCACCTGATTCCTCAAAGCCTGTACCATCCACAAAGCACATGTCCGGAGTGTGATGGAATACTCTGCACTTCCCGAAGTGAGTGCAGCTCCAACAACACTCAAGAAGCTGGACACCATCCAGGACAAAGCAGCCGGCTTGATTGGCACCCCATTCGCCACCATCAACATCCACTCCCCCCACCACCAATGCACAGTGCCCGCAGTGTGTACCATCTACAGGATGCACTGCACAAACTCACCAAGGCTCCTTCGACAGCACCTTCCAAACCCACAGCCACTCCCACCTTGACGGACAAGGGCAGTAGATGCGTAGAAACACCACCATCTTCAAGTTCCCCTCTAAGCTACACACAATTAAGATTTGGAACTATATTGCTGTTCCTTCACTATTGCTGGGTCAAAATCCTGGAACTCCCTTCCTTATAGTACAGTGGGTGAAGCTACACCACATGGACTGCAGCGGTTCAAGAAGGCAGCTCAACACCACCTTCTCAAGGACAATTAGGGAAGGGCAATAAATGGTGGTCCAGCCAGTGATGCCCACATCCCATGAAAGAATAAATGACTAACACTGAAAGAAACTACAATTTACTGTTACACTTAAGTTAAACATAAAATGCAAACTCAACTAGATTTTAGAAAGGAATCAATCCTTAAAATTCTTTCACTTCCCAAATTCCCGGAGCTAAACACTTAAACTCGCTGCACTCAGACAAAGCTTAATGCTGTGGACTCCTTGTGTGGCTCCAGTGTCACCTTTTGTTTTATAATGCTCCTGTTAAGAGTCTTGGAATGTTTTAATACACTGAAAGTGCTGTGTAAACATGTTATTGTTGTTGAAATAGTCAGCATGGCTGGAAGAAACTATGGAGCGAGAAACAGAGCTAATGTTTCCGGTCCATGGATCTACATCATTACCGGGGGCGCTTGGGGAATTTTAATTATTTTAGCCAGACATTGAAAGGCTGGAGAGGAGCATTTGGATCAACACTGACATCATCAACAATTTCAGTATCATCCTTTTAGCATTTAATCTGTCCTGCCTTCCATCATATCATAGACCTTCCCTTTGAAAGAACATTTGTTCTTTCAGGTACAATCATTTCAATGAAATGACAGCAAAATGCTGCAGATGCTGGAAATCTGAAATAAAAACAAAAACTGCTGGAAAAGCTCCGCAGACCCGGCAGCACCTGTGGAGCAAGGAGCAGAGTTAACGTTTCGAGTCCGTGTGACTCTTCTTCAGAGCTGCTTTTTTTGTGAGGACTAAAGGAGGTGCTGATAGCGGCAGAATGTGTTAATAGCAGAACAAGGGTCAGCGCTCTGTGAAAGCACAACATAGAAACAAGTGACAGAAAGCCCTGTGGGAGCAGGGGTGGGGGGAAAAATCAATGAATAAATAAAAATAAATAAATAAAAATAAATAAATAAAAATAAAGAAGAAGAAAAATTTTAATTAAATTGAAATAAAGAAAGTGGGATTAATAAAGGATTAGAGATGGTTGAGAGAGTTTATGGTCTGAAGTTGTTGAACTCAATGTTCAGTCCGGAAGGCTGTAAAGTGCCTAATCAGAAGATGAGGTGATTTTCCTCCAGTTTGCGTTGAGCTTCACTGGAACATTGCAGCAGGCTACGGAGAGACATGTGGGTATGAGAGCTGGATGGTGTGTTGAAATGGCAAGCGACAGGAAGGTCTGGGTCATAGAAACATAGAAACATTGAAAATAGGAGCAGGAGTAGGCCATTCGGCCCTTCGAGCCTGCCCCACCATTCATTATGATCATGGCTGATCATCCAACCCTGCTCCCGCTTTCTCCCCATATGCTTTGATCCCTTTCTCCCCAAGTGATAGATCTAACTCCTTCTTGAAAACATACAATATTTTGGCCTGAACTACTTTCTGTAGTAGCAAATTTCACAGGCTCACCACTCTCTGGGTGAAGAAATTTCTCCTCGCCTCAGTCCTAAATGGTCCACCCCGTATCCTCAGACTGTGACCCCTGGTTCCGGACTCCCCCACCATCAGGAACATCCTTCCTACATCCACCATATCTAGCCCTGTTAGAATTATATAGGTTTCTATGAGAGCCCCCCTCATTCTTCTGAACTCCAGAGAATATAATCTTAATCGACTCAATCTCTCCTCATATGTCAGTCCCGCCATCCCAAGAATCAGCTGGTAAACCTTCGCTGCACTCCCTCTATAGCAAGAACATCCTTCCTCAGATAAGGAGACCAAAACCGCACACAATATTCCAGGTATGGTCTCACCGAGGCCCAGTATAATTGCAGCAAGACATCCCTGCTCCTGTATTCGAATCCTCTCACTATGAAGGCCAACATACCATTTGCCTTCTTTACCGCCTGCTGCACCTGCATGCTTACCTTCGGCGACTGGTGTACAAGGACACCCAGGTCTCGTTGCACATTCCCCTCTCAGAATAAATAAAATTTATTAACTCATTCAACAGATTTATCTTTAAATCTGTCGCTAGGTTAAAATCCGGGTAGGGGGAGGGAAAGAGGATCTGATTCTCCCACTCGAACAACCTCCTATCCACCAGTCCTCCAATAGCCCAGCGTCCATCATGCTCCTCATCCTCCAGTCAATTTATAGCCATTCAGGTAATAATCTTCCTTCCTGTTTTTGCTACCAAAGTGGATAACCTCTCATTCATCCACATGATGCTGCATCTGCCATGTATCTGCCCACTCACTCAGCTTGTCCAAATCACACTGAAGCATCTCTGCATCCTCCTCACAGCTCACCCTCCCACCCAGCTTTGTGTCGTCTGCAAATTTGGAGATATTACATTTAATTCCCTCATCTAAATCATTAATATATATAGTGAATAGCTGGGGTCCCAGCACCGATCCCTGCGGTATCCCACTAGTCACTGCCTGCCATTCGGAGAAAGACTCGTTTATTCTTACTCTTTGTTTCTGCCAACCAGTTTTCTATCCATCTCAATACACTACCCCCAATCCCACGTGCTTTCATTTTTCACGCTAATCTCTTATGTGGAACTTTGTTGAAAGCCTTCTGAAAGCCCAAATAAACCACATCGACTGGCTTCCCCTGATCAGCTCTGCTAGTTACATCCTCGAAAAATTCCAGTAGATTTGTCAAGCATGATTTCCCTTTCGTAAATCCATGCTGACTCTGTCCGATGCTTGTGGACAGGCCGAAGGTGTTCCGCAAAGCGGTCACCCAGTCTGCGTTTGGTGTCCCCAATGTAGAGGAGACCGCGTTAGCAGCAGCGAATGCAGTCGACCAAATTGAAGGAGGTGCAAGTGAAGCACTGTTTCACCTGAAAGGAGTGTTTGGGCCCTTGGACGGTGAGGAGGGAGGAGGTAAAAGGGCAGGTGTTGCACCTTCTGTGATTGCATGGGAAGGTGCCGTGGGAAGGGGATGGAGGAGTGGATCAGGGTGTAGGGAGGGAACGGTCCCTACGGAATGCTGGTAGGGGGGGTGGGTGAGGGGAAGATATGTTTTGTGTTGGCATCATGTTGGAGTTGGCGGTAATGGTGGAGGATGATCCTTTGAATGCGGAGGCTGGTGGAGTGAAAAGTGAGGACAAAGGGGACACGATCATGGTTCTGGGAGGGAGAGGAAGCGGTGAGGGCAGAGGTGTGGGAGAGGGGTCGGACATGGTTGAGGGCCGTGTCAACCACAGTGACGGGGAATAATCGGTTAAGGAAAGAGAATGACATGCCAGATACGCCGTTTTGGAAGGTAGCACCATCGGAACAGATGCAACGGAGGTGAAGGAACTGAGAGAATGGGATGGAGTCTTTACAGGAGTCAGGGTGTGAGGAGCTGGAGTCGAGGTAGCTGTGGGGGTCAGTGGGCTTGTAATGAATATTGGTGGACATTCTACCTCCATAAATGGAGACAGAGAGGTCAAGGAAGGGAAGGGAAGTGTCAGAATGGACCATGTGAAGGTGAGAGAGGGGTGGAAATTGGATGCAAAATCGATAAGTTTTCCAGGTACCGATGAGAGTACAAACCGACACCGATACAGTCATCAATGCATCGAAAATAGTGATGTGGGAGGGGGCCTGAGTAGGACTGGAACAAGGAACGTTCCACATATCCCACAAAAAGACAGGCATAACTGGGGCCCATGCGGGTACCCACAGTATCACAGTATCTTTACAGTGTAGAAGGAGGCCATTCGGCCCATCGAGTCTGCACTGGCTCTCTGAAAGAACATTCTACCTCTTCCCACTCCCCTGCATTATCCCCATAACCTTGTACATTCTCTCTTTTCCGTTAGCAATCCAATTGCCTTTTGAATACCTTGATCGAACCTGCCTCCACCACCCTCTGGGTGCAAAAAATTTTCCTCCTTCTACTCCTTTTGCCCATTATTTTGAATCTGTGCCCTTTGGTTCTTGATGTTTTCTTGAGTGGGAACAGTTTCTCACTATTTACCCTGTCCATATCCCTCAGGATCTTGAATACCTCTATCAAGTCTCCTCTCAGCCCTCTTTCTTCCAAGGAAAAGTGTCCCAATCACTCCAGTCTATCCTCATAGCTGCAGTTGTTCATCCCTAGAATCATTCTCATTAATCTCCTTTGTACTCTTTCCAATGACTTTACGTCCTTCCTCAAGTATGGTGCCCAGAATTGGACCCAGTACTCCAGATGAGGCCTAACTAGTGTCTTATGCAAGTTCAGCATGATCACCTTACCCCTGTACTCAATGTCCCTATTAATAAAGCCCAAGATACTATATGCTTTATTAATTGCTCTCTCAACATGCCCTGCCATCTTCAATGACCTATGTACACATACACCGAGGTCCCTCTGTTCCTGCACCTCCCTTTGTTTTAGATGGTCTCACCATCTTTTTCCTGCCACTTCTCTGCATTGAACTTCATCTGCCACTTGTCTACCCAATCCACCAACGTGTCTATGTCCTTTTGAAGTTCAAGACTATCTCCATCACAGTTGACAACATTTCCAATCTTCGTATCATCTGCAAATTTGGAAACCATGCCCTGCACACAACAGTCTAGGTCCTTAATATATATCATGAAGAATAAGTGTCCCAACTCTGACCCTGGGAGACTTCACTACAAACCTTTCACAATCAGAAAAACCACCATTTAACGCTACTCTCTGTTTCCCGTCACTCAGCCAATTTCTTATCCAAGTGCCTACTTTCCCTTTTATTCCATGACCTAGAATTTTTCTCACAAGTCTGTTGTGTGGCACTGTATCAAAAGCCTTTTTTAAAAATCCATATACACCACATCAACAGTGTTTCCCTTATCAACCTTCTCTGTTACTTCCTCAAAAAATTCCAGCAAGTTAGTTAAACATGATTTTCCCTTAATGAATCCATGCTGGCTTTCCCTCATTATCATGTACTTGTCTAAGTGACTATTGATTTTACCCCATCCTGTAGTTTCCAGAAGTTTCCCTACCACTGAGGTCATTCTGATTGCTCTGTAGTTGCCGGCTTAATCCTTGCACCCCTTTTTAAACAAGGGTGTAACATTTGCAATTCTCCAGTCGTGTGGCACCTCCCCTGTGTCTAAGGAAGACTGGAAGATTATCATTATTTCCTCTGCAATTTCCACTCACGTCTCTCTGTACTCTTGGATGCATCTCATCCGGTTCTGGTACCTTATCTATTTTAAGTAAAGATAGTCTTTCCAACACCTCCTTCCTCTTGATTGTAAGTTTTTCTAGTGTACCAGTTACCTCCTCTCTCACCTTGGCCTGGGTAGGATCCTCTTCCTTTGTAAAGACAGATGCAGAGTACTCGGACAACACCTGCACTATTTCTCCAGCCTCCATATGCAAGTCCCATTTTTTGCCCCTAATCAACCCTACTCTTTCTTTTACCACCCTTTTATTATTTACATGCTTGTAGAAGACCTTGGGATTTCCTTTTCTGTTCGCTGCCGGCCTCTTTTCATGCTCTCTCTTTGCTTTTCTTATTAGTTTTTTCATTTCCCCCCGGTCCTGCCATATTGAGGCTGATTTTAAATTGTATTTTCAACAGACATCTGTTGTGTGCGCACTTCCTCCTTTTCATCTTCTATCTCTCTCATCATCCAGGGTTCTCTGGATTTATTTGTCCTACCTTTCCCCTTCAGGGAATATCCCTTGACATTTGCTGCAATACTTTTTCTTTAAAGGTGGCCCATTGTCGGCCACCGTCTTTTCTGCCAACATTTGATTCCCACTCACTCATCTCAGATGCCTTCTCATCCCATCGAACTTGGCTTTCCCGCAATTAATTATCCCCGTTCTGGATTGTTCCCTGTCCTTTTCCATGATTAACCTAAACCTTATGATACAATGGTCACTGTCCCCTAGAGGCTCTCCCACTGATATTTGATCCACTTGGGCCAACTCATTCCCCAGAACCAGGTCCAAAAGTACATGTCCTCTAGTTGGACTGGAAACATACAGATGCAGAAAATTATCTTGAACACATTCCAGGAACTCTTGCCTACTTTTCCCTTTGTATTATTCCTATCCCAGTCCATATTCGGATAATTGAAGTCTCCCATTCTGATTACTCTATAACTCTTGCACCTCTCCATAATTTCTTTGCAAATTTGTTTCCCCATATCCCTTCCACTAGTTTGTGGTCTGTGTCGTATATAATCAATGTTACTGCACCTGTTTCATTCCTTACCTCCAGCCAGAGAGATTCTGTCCTTGACCCCTCTGGAACATCTTCTCTCTCCAATCCTGTAATGCCATCTTTAACCAGAATTGCCACTTCCCACTGCCACCCTAACCCCCACCACCACATTTTCTTCCTTTCCTGTCTCTCCTAAACACCTTGTACCAGGAATATTTAGCCCAGTCCTGCCTTTCTTTGAGCCAGGTCTCTGTTATAACAATAGTATCACATAATTCCATTTGTTAACCTGTGCCTGCAGTTCACCAATCTTATTAACCACACTCCGTGCTTTCACACACATGCACATTAGCCCTGATTTAGGCTTTTTATCCTTTCCCCCTCATTCTGGTCCCATCTAATGACTTGCTGTTGCCTACTCTAGTTCTAACAAACTCTCCAAGGTTCTATTAACCTTGATACAACTGGCTGATATATCCTTGGTATCAGTTGATGCTTCCCTACTCCCCACTGCCAGTTTTTCTCCTCTCCACTCTGAATTTCCCCTCAGGGTCCCATCCCCATACCAATCTAGTTTAAACCCTCCCCAATAGCACTAGCAAAGCTCCCCGCGAGGACATTCGTCTCAGTCATATTCAGGTGTAGATCGTCCAGCTTGTACAGGTCCCACCTCCCCCAGAACCTGGCCCAATGCCTCAGAAATCTAAAGCCCTCCCTTCTCCTCCATTTCTCCAGCCACGTGTTGAACTGCTCAATCTTCCTATTCTTGTGCTCACTGGCACGTGGCACTGGGAATAATCCTGTCATTACTGTTCTTGAGGTCCTGCTTTTTAATTATCTTCTTAACTCCCTAAAATCTGGTTTCAGGACCTCATCCCTTTTCCTACCTATATCATTGGTACCAATGGGGACCACGACCTCTGGCTGTTCACCCTCCCCCAAAAGCATGTTCTGCAGCTGCCCTGTGACATCCTTGACCCTGGCACCAGAGAGGCAACATACCATCCTGGAGTCATGTCTATGGCCACAGAAATGCCTGTTTGCTCCTCTAACTATGGAATCCCCTACTACTATAGCACTCCCGCCCTTCCTCCTCCCCTCCTGTGCAGCTGAGCCACCTGTGGTGCCATGAACTTGGCTCTTGATATCGCCCTCCGAGGAACCATCTCGCTCACCAGTATCCAAAATGGAAAAGCAGTTAGAGAGTGAGGTAGCCTCAGCAGATTCCTGCACTACCTGCCTGTTTCTCCTAGATACTCTGGCGGTCACCCATTCCCTCTCTGTGTTCTTCGAACCTGCTGTGTGACTACCTCTCTAAAAGTGCTATCCACGTTATCCTCGGCCTTGTGGATGTACTGCAGTGACTCCAGCAGCCACTCAAGCTCCCCAAATCAGAGCTCAACTTTCTGCCACTAGTGACGCTTCCTGCAGATATGATCATTGAGTCCACTCTGTGCCTGCGCGACTTCCCACATCCCACAGGATGTACATTCCACATGGCCGAGCTGCGCTGACATACCTTAAACGTTGTATGAAGCATTTACTACGGTATTTATTTTATAATTTATTCTAAATTACTCATTTAAAAAAATTATTTTCTTAATTAATTTGGAATATTTCCCACGTATAGTACAGTACTGTGTTTATTAAATGCTAGCATCACCCACAATTACAACTAAAAGTTACACATTCCTTAATTACACGGGTATGTGTTTTAAGTATTTATTTTAATTATTTTATTTTAGCTATTTTATTTTACTTATTTTGTTGTATATATATTTTTTATTTTAAAGTTTTACTTCTTGTTATTTACAAGACCTACTTTAACTCCTGCATCCTAAGCTGGCTTTTAACACACTAACCCTTACACCAAGCTCTTACCAGCCAATCAGCTTCCTGGTTTCATGTGATGTCACAGTTGCTTTTACCACTCAGCTTCTACAGAAGCTGAAATGCTCCTGGTTCCAGACTTGCCTCTGCTCCACTCTCAGGCAAGAAAGGCTGTGCTCTGAGCCCAAGTATCTATTTATGCTGATCCTGGTTCCTGACTTGCCTCTGCTCCGCTCCCATAGCCACACCTTTTAGTTGGAGGAAGTGAGACAAGTTAAAGGAAAAGTTATTCAGTGGGAGAACAAGTTCAGCCAGACAGAGGAGAGTGGTGGTGGATGAGGATTGTTTGGGCCTCATTTCAATATATGACTGAATTCAATAACAAATGTTAAAACCTTAATAAGTTCTCAATCAAGCTAGTAACTTTGTTCTCAACCTGATGTATTTTACCCCACTTTATTTTCCTTCTTCACAGTTAACTTAATGGCGATTAGAATACTGTCTCAGCAAAAGTGCGGTCTCTCCAAATGTGTTACTTGCTACCTGGTGGCCATGGCAGTGGCAGATCTACTGGTCATTATCCTGGACCTGATATTAAGACACATACCAATTGTTTATGGGGAGCAGTTCCAGTTCCTGTTTTCCATTCCCGTGTGTAACATACACGCTGTTTTCCTTTATGTAGCCACTGACTGTTCTGTCTGGTTCACTGTCACTTTCACCATTGACCGATTTGTGGCCATTTGTGTCCAGAAGCTGAAAAGTAAATATTGCACTGAGAAAACAGCGACTGTGGTTGTGGGAACAGTGACTGTGCTGAGCTGTTTAAAGAACATTTTCTGGTATTTTATGTTCATAGGTGAATATTTGCTGTTGAATGTCCCCTGGTTTTGTGATGTAACAGGGGGTATTCAGTATTCTCAAGTCTGGGGATCAATCGAGTTCCTCCATAATATTCTAAACCCAGCGGTCCCATTTGTTGTGATTTTGCTGCTCAATGTTTTCACTGTCAGACACATTTTAGTGAGCAGCAGAGCCCGCAGGAGACTCCGGGCTGACAGCAGTGGGGAGAGTCCCAGAGACCCAGAGATGGAGAGTCGAAGGAAATCCATCATTTTACTGTTTGTTATCTCGGCAAATTTCATCCTGTTATGGACGACGTTAATGGTTTATTCCGTGTGGTACCGGATGTGGGATTTGGGATATGATTCTGTTTGGATTGATGAAGTTGTGCTGGAACTGGGCTTCATGCTGCAGCTCCTGAGTTGCTGCACAAACACTTGTATTTATGCCGTGACCCAGACTAAGTTTAGAGAACATCTGAAGGATATGCTGAAGTATCCCTTCACCCAAATTGTTCGACTCATTCATTGATCAGAAAAACTGAATCACTGAGAGCTTCAGGCACCTTCTCATTTTATTTCACATTTCCAGCAGGGGCCATGTCCTGTTCCCCATGGTGATAGGGAATGGGGGTGGGTCCTGTTTCCCACAGTGACAGTGAAGTGAGGGTACAGCCTGCGGCCAATAGTGATGGGAGACTGAGGGTGGGGCCTGTTCCCATGGTGAAAAAGAATTAGGGGAGAGGCCTGTTGCCAAGGTGACATGGAACTGGGAATTGGGAGATTTCCACATGGTGACAGGACGTAGGGGAGGGCATTGGGTGATCTCTGGCACGGGATCAGCTCACTCAACGCAGGCCCAGGATGGAGCTCCGTGCTCCGTTTGGCTCGCTATCACACCAGGAGACTTCAGCTAACACAGCATAATCTGGAGCCTGGGCCTGTCCTGCTCTGGGGGCTCAGTAACAAACCCCATGAGATGAACTTTTAATAAACACTGCGGTGTATTTAACTCCTTGTCAAACACTGTGAGGCAGCTTTCAGTTTTTAGGTTGATTTCACAGGCAATCTCCAGCTCTGAATTCCTCAGCAGAGAGCTTCTGATCTCCGGATAGTCGGAGTCCGGATGGATGTACCCCGGAAGATGCGCCATGGGACATTATCGGAAGTCCCAACGCACTGACTCCACGGGAACTGCCAGGGAAGTTTTAACATCTGATGGGCAATTCACCTGCTCACTGGGACCCTCCGCAAAAGTCTCCAACTTCAAACAGTTCCCGTGTACTTACCTGAATAGATAACCAGGAAATGTTAGACCGATGAAAACCTAGTCTAACTCCTGGGTAACTGCACAGCTGACCGACCAATCACTCACCATGTCCCCCCCACCTGACTGCCTCGTGACCCCCAACTACCCCCTGACACCTGACTCCCCATTGACCTCCCAACACCCCCAACTCGACCTGACTAGCTGCTCCACCCGACTCCGCCGACGCACCCTATTCCCCCGACTCAACCTGACTAGCCTTTGCCCCAGCTACCCGCTTACCCACCTGCCAAACTGCCCACCTCACCCACCTGCCAACCTACCCAGCTTCCACCTTACCTACCTGACATCCTATCCCCTTACCCATTTACCTCACACAACCTACCCCCTTGCCCGCCCACCCCCATTACTCACTTACCTTCTCTCTGTAGCTTTCCAAAGAAGCTTTGGGACATTTAAACTCTTTACTTACTGGTCAAAGTCCTGGAACTCCCTTCCTAACAGCGCTGTGCGTGTACCGACACCACATGAACTGCAGTGGTTCAAGAAGGCAGCTCACCACCTCCCTCTCGAGGGCCACTAGGGATGGGCAATAAATGCTGCCCCAGCCAGTGAAGCCCACATCAAGTGAATGAATAACAAAAAATCCGGGAGCTGGTGTTGTAAAAAGGGGGCGTGGCCTGTCCTCCCCCAACGATCCGACGCTAGGAAGAAGCAGTTCCATTTCAGGCTCGCTCCGCATTTCTGGAGAAGCCGGGATGGGAAGACCTGGTCAGGAACGCCGCGCTCCGGTGTGCTGGAGGATAGTTGGAGCGGAGTGGCAATCCGACAGTGATTGACATTCCTCGGAAGACTCCGGCCTCATCTTTCAATTGGATACTTTACAGCCTTCCAGACTCAACACTGAGTTCAACCATTACAGACTGGAATCTCTGTCTCCATTTCTTTTCATGTTTCACTCTTACTCTTGTTCTCACATTCGGAATGCAGCACAACTGCTCGATGCACATCTTTTGTTTCTTTACTTGTCCCATTTCCACTCCCTTTGACTCTGCACGACTAGCTCTTCTGTCATTTAATCTCTCCCTGTCTTACACCCAATCACAGAGCTTCCCTATTGTCCTTTTTCTCACCCTCCTGTTGCTTAAAGTCGATGACATTTCAAACTTGTCCAGTTCTGATGCCTGAAACGTTAACTCGATTTCTCTCTGTACAGATGCTGTCAGACCTGATGAGTATATCCAAGGATTTCTGAATGTATTCAGAGGAATTCTCTGTTACTCCAGCCCGGGATCACGGATGCAATGGATGTTATTGAAAACAAGTTCCCTGGGCCATTTTGTTAGAGCTTGTTTGCTTCTAAAATTGTATTTTTACTCTTCTGACATTGTCTCAAATTAACCATTAAACTTCTGACATGGATCCATGCATCCATTTAGCATGGGTGGATGATTGGACAATGGAGAAGTAGCAGAGCGTAGGGATAAACGGGACATTTTCGTTTTCTCAGCCGCTAACTAGGGGATTTCTGCAAGGATCAGAGCTGGGGCCTCAACTATTTACAATCCCTGTTAATGATTTAGACAAAGAGATCAAGCTGAGAGAAGTAGGGAAAGCGGAGGGGTGAAATCAAAAAGGAAATTAGGACAGTAGAGAGAGGGCATGAAAGAATATTGGCAAGCAAAATCAACACAAAGATGATTGATCAATTTAGAGTGAGAGGATCACGAAGGAAAGAGTGGTGCTCATAAAACACCGAAAAGGTAACCTGTGGGTGGAGGCGGAGGATGTGGGTGTGGGTCTGAATGAATACTTTGCGTCTGTCTTAACAAAAGAGGGGGAGAATGCTGACATTGTAGTTCAGCCAATTTTGGATCCAACATGCCACTTTGCCTTGGATCCCATGGGCTCTTACTTTCATGCCCAGTCTGCCATGGGGGATCTTTTCAAAAGCGTTGCTAAAGTCAAATGCATTACCCTTATCAACACTCCTGGTTACCTCCGCAAAAAATTCGATCAAATTTTTCAAACACGACCTTCCCTTAACAAACCCATGCTGACTGTCCCCGATTAATCCTTGTCTCTCCAAGGCCAGATATATTCTGCCCCTCAGAATTCTTTCTAGTAACTTCCCCGCCACTGAGGTTAGACTGACTGGCCTGTAATTTCCTGATCTATCCATTCCTCCCTTAATATTGGAAAAATTTTAGCAGTCCTCCAGTCCTCTGGCATCACACCTGTGGCCAGAGAGGATTTGAAAATTATTGCCAGGGCCCCTGAAATCTCTTCCCTTGGCTCCCTCAACAGCCTGGGATATATCTCATCCGGGCCTGTGGATTTATCCATTTCTAAGGCCGCTAGACCTGCAAGTGCCCCCTCGCTCTCTATGTTAATTTCCTCTAATATTTCACAGTCCTCCACCCTGATATCTGTATCTGAGTCGTCCTTTTCCATTGTGAAGACCGACGTAAAGGACTCATTGAGGACTGCACCCATGTCTTCCGGGTCCACACACAGATTACCTCTATTATCCCAAATTGGCCCTACTCTTTCCCTAGTTATTCTCTTACCCTATATATATTTAAATAACCCCTTTGAGTTTTCCTTTATTCTATCCACCAATGCTTTCTCATGCACTCTCTTAGCTTTCCTAATTTCCTTTCTAAGTTCCCTCTACACTTTTTACATTCCAGGAAGGACTCAGCTGTATTGAGCCCTCGGTATCTGCCATAAGCTTCTCTTGTTTTCTTCATCCTAACCTTTATGCCTCTTGACATCCAGGGTTCTCCAGGATTGGTTCCCCCCACCCGTTGCCTTTACGGGAACATAATTGCCCTGTGCTTCTGCTATTACCTCCTTGAAGACCCCCCACTGCTCTGACAGTTTTATCTGCAAGTAGCTGCTCCCAGTCCACTTGTGCCAAATCGCATCTCATCTTAGTAAAATTAGCCTTTCCCCAGTTTAGAACTTTTATTCCTGGCCCAACCTTATTCTTTTCCATAACTATCCTAAATCTAACTGAGTTATGGTCAATATCTCCAAAATGCTCCCCTACTGATATGCCTTCCACCTGCCCGGGCTCATTTCAGAATATTAGGTCCAGAACTGCCCCCTCCCTTGCTGGGCTTTCTACGCACTGTCTAAGAAAGTTCTCCTGGATGCAACTTCAGAATTTTACTCCCTCCCTACCTTGCACACTGAAACTATCCCACTTAATATTTGGGTAGTTAAAATCCCCTACCATTACTGCCCTATTATTCTTACACTTCTCTGAAATTTGTCTACATATTTGATCCTCTATCTCTCCCTGACTGTTTGGGGGCCTATAGTACACAGATCATATCTGACTAATTAGATTGAAGTTTTTGAGGAAGTAACAAGTAGGATTGATGAGGGTGGTGTAGTTGATGTGATACACATTGATTATAACAAGGCTTTCGACAAGGTTCCACATGGCAGACTGCTTAAAAAAATAAAAGCCCATAGGATCCAGGGGAACGTAGCGAGCTGGATACAAAATTGGTTCAGTGGCAGGAAACAAAGGATGGATGTTTTTGTGACTGGAAGGCTGTTTCCAGTGGGGTTCTGCCGGGCTCAGTACTGGGCCCCCTGCTTTTTGTGGTCTATATTAATGATTTGGGCATAAAAGTAGAATGATCAAGAAGTTTGCAGAAAAATTGGTTGATAGTGAGGAGAGTTGCGGTGGACTGCAGGAAGACATCAATAGACTGGTTAAGTGGGCAGAAAAGTGGCAAATGGAATTCAACCCAGAGAAGTGTGAGATGATGCATTTGGGGAGGTCAAACAAGGCAAAGGATTACACAATAAATGGGAGGAAACTGAGAGGTGTAGAGGAAGTGAGGGGTCTTAGAGTGAATGTCCACAGATCCCAGAATGTAGCAGGACAGGTTGAGAATTTGGTTAAGAAGGCTGATGGAATCCTTTCATTTCTTAGCCGAGGTGTAGAATATAAGAACAGGGAGGTTATGCTGGAACTATAGAAAACATTAGTTAGGCCACAGCTTGAGTACTGTGTGCTGTTCTGGTCATCTTGTTACAGAAAGGATGTAATTGCATTCAAGAGGAAACAGAGGAGATTTACCAGGATGTTGCCTGGGCTGGAAAATTGCAAATATGAGGAAAGATCGGAGAGGTTGGGGTTGTTCTCCTTGGAACAGAGGAGGCTGAGGGGAGATTTGATTGAGATGTACAAAATTGTGAAGGGCCTGGATAGACTGGATGGGAAGGGCCTATTTACTTTAGCAGAGAGCACATTGACGAGGCGATATAGATTTTAAGTGATTGATAGAAAGATTAGAGGGGAGATGAGGAAAACCTTTTCTCACCCAGAGGATTGTGTGGGTCTGGAACTCACTGCCTGAAAGGGGAGTAGAGGCCGGAACCCTCAACTCATTGAAAAGGTGTCTGGATATGCACCTCAACTGCCGGAAGCTGCAGGGCTACGGACCAAGTGCTGGAAAGTGGGATTAGGCTGGGGGGGGTTCGTTCTTCAGCCGGGGCAGACACGATGGGCCGAGTGGCCTCTTTCTGTGTTGTAAAAATTCTACGATTCTACGTTACATTCAGACGGTTGCTATGCAGCCATTCACACCTCATCTGGACACATCTTTTGTTTCTTTACTTTACCCATTACCACTGCGTTTGGCTTTTGCACCATGAAACCTTTTATCCTTTAATCTCTCCTGCCCTCCACCCTATCACGCACCTTCCCTTTTGTTCATCGACATCATTCCCCCCCCCAGACCAACTCCTATTGGTCCAAATAAAATCAGCCTTCCTGGTAATAAATCCATGAGTTCTGTCATTGGTGGAGATTGTGGAGTTTGGGGCTGGTTAATTGGTTCAATGTTGCTGCTTCCGGTCTCATTGGTGTCAGGTGAGTGCAGCTTGTGTGTATAAAAGGTGCTGCTCGGTGGCTGAAGGGATGGTTGAGTTGTTTGGTATCATGGGTGATTTTGTAGTGAGGCCTTTGTTCCCAGTGCTGGTGTTAGCTGGAGCTGTTTGTGGCTCTGATACTTGGCAACTGTTTCTGGGCCAGAGGTTTCCATGGAGCAGAGTCAAAGCCACCCCTGTGCCTCAGACAGTCTCTCCTCCTGGGCCTCCCTTTGGTTCCCATTTCCGTGTGTCTGAGGGTGGAAGTGTGTCTCCACTGCAGACTGTGATGGTGCAGTGTGGAGAGGACAAGCTGCTGCTCAGGGTCCAGCTGGATTTATTTGGAACCAGGCACCTGATCAAAGCTGCTGACCTGACCCCGGGGACAGCAGGTTGTCGGCCAACCAGGATCTACTCTCAGAACCACACTGTCCTCTTTGACTATGGACTCCATGAGTGTGGCAGCAGGTTGCAGGTAATGGGAATCCTCAGCTCTTGCTCTAAGCTTGGGCTGTAGGTTGTTCCCCACTCTTCATTCCAACACTGGGTGAGATGTCAATGATATTGAGGAGATAGCTGTCTCCTGCTTTATAAAACTACAAATTAGCTTTCTATCTTGTATTGTACTTTACTTTAACTGATCCCTGAGTCTCTCCAACCTATGACATCAGCCCCATTGGTCTTGAACCTTCTCTTTGGATCCTCCAAGCTTTTCCTTTTGTTGTTTTGAGGATTTTCAGCTCTATTCCCCTCATTCAGATCAATCCAACTGGAGGTTTCAGTCCAGTTTAATCGAACCAGGTTTAGAATGAGATGTGATGAAAATTTGCTTTTTTATATAAATTTGGATAGCTTGAATTTCCAAGCAATGGTGGGATGTGACACCCAGCTTTCAGAAACTAAGCTGAAGTGTTAATTTTTTTCAAAAGGTTACTGATAAATTAGTACTAAAGTTTTTATATTATGAAAAGTGAAGTTGCAACAAGATATGGGAACAATGGAATTTACCTGTAGAGAGGATGAGGCTGAGTCAGTATTGAAGACATCCTAAGATCTTTCATAAATGTGAGAAGCCTCCAGCCTCTGCATCAAGTTCCTGTCTAAAGGAACCAAGGATGTGTCAACTCGTATTGAATTCTCCTGTCCAGGTGGTGTTGCTTTGCCTGGGTCTGTACAAATCTGTTTTTTAACTGTTGCCTTAATGAAGGTGTCACTGGGAGCCAGATTAATCAGAATTTTGGGAGTTCTTATAGTAATTTGTAGACATAATGGATGTGCTTAATCTTTTCTTTAAATGTTTACATTTTTATCTAAACCTCCTGAATTTGTGGCAGTCTTTGCTGTTCCTGAATTCCGGGCACTGATCTCAAAATAAAATACTAATTGCAAAACAGTTGAGTGCCTAATCAAGTTTCCCTCGTAGATTTGATCCACCTGACTAGCATCATCTGCCACATCATAACATTCCCTTCATTCCCCAAAATAAATCCATCTGTCTCCAGTGTACTCGGTGACTGAGCATTCACAGCTCTCTGGGATAGAATCCCAAACATTCACCACCTGCTGTATGAAGTAATTCCCTGTCACATTAATCTTAAGTGACCCCCTGACCTGAGATGCCTACCCCTAATAATCAACTCTCCTCCGGCTGGGGGGAAGCAGCCTCTTCACACTGATCCTGTCCATCCCCCTCAGAATTGTTTTCAGGGGATGGGATGACTTCATTGTTAACCCCTGTGGAGAACATTCTCATTTCAGATCAGTTCTTCATTCCTTCACCTGATTCTTTCAGATGATTGGAGATTTCCTCATCTACACCACCCACCTGAACCACACCCCAGAGTATCATGGATCTGTCATTGTGAGAACGAATGGAGCTGTCGTTCCCATTGAGTGTCGTTATTTGAGGTGAGAATCTTTATTCGCTTTGTCAATAAGATCTACAGCTGCTGGTGGTCTCTGAAGATGTCCTAAAATGACTCCCCTGCCTTTCCAGGAAGGGCAATGTGAGCAGTGACCCCATCAAGCCCACCTGGATCCCATTCAGCTCCACCAAGTCTGGAGAAGGGCATCTGTCATTCTCTCTGCGCCTAATGAATGGTATGTGATGGGTGGATGGGGAGTGATTTCCTGTAGTCACTCACTGGGAGTTACAGCCACTGTTTCTAACCCTTGTCCTCTTGTACTTCAGGTGACTGGCTTACAGAGCGCACTTCGACTGTCTACTACCTGGGTGAGCTCATTCACATTGAGGCCTCTGTTTCAATGATCAACCACATGCCCCTGAAGCTCTACATTGACCGCTGTGTAGCTACACTGAGCCCAGACAAGGACTCCACCCGGAGATACAGCTTCATTGACCACAATGGGCAAGGATCTCTCTGCTTTCTCCAGCTGGTCCCATCTCAATGGCTTCACTTGATTCACTTCCTGTCCCTTTTTAATCTTTCTTCAGTTGCCTCCTGGACAGCAAAGCTGAGGACCCCTTTTCAACCTTTGTGTTGCCAAGAGACGAGCGGGAGCTGGACAAGCTCCGCTTTGACCTGGATGTGTTCCGTTTCCTTGGAGATGACCGTTCCTTGGTAAGAGGAAGCTGATCATTGGGGTCTCCATGTTGGGAGGGAGTCACTGAATCATGACTTGTGTTGAATGTGTCCCTCAGATTTTCATCACCTGTCACCTGAAAGTTGCTCCATTGGATCAGAGGGATTCCAGGAACAAAGCTTGTACTTTCCAGAAGGTGCAGAATGTGTCAGTTCCCCCTCTCTCTCCCTCAGGGATGTTGTGTGGGGATGTGATGCACAACCTGGTTGATGGGCTCTTTCTCTTGTTTAGCTTGACCCCATTGGAGGAATCGAGCATTGACATTTGTGCCTGTTGCCATGTGGGTAACTGTGGTGCCACAAGGGAGTTGTGGTTAGGTCCCAGAGGAAGGAGAGATCTTGTACCTGAAGCTGGTGGGACATTGATCCTCTAGATGTTGGACGTCCCCCTTTCCCCTCTCTAACTGGAATGTTTGATGTTGCAGAGAGTGAAGCTGGATTGAAGTGGGAGGGTGAGGCCTCACTTGGACCCCTGCAGGAGATGAGAAGTGGTATCGCACACTCCTGCAGAAACAACAGGTCAGCTTTGACCTTGGCAAGGTAGTCCAAGGTCGCAACACATCAAGTAGTAGATTTAATGCTACGCACATTTCTGGATACAATCTTTACACCCATTTTAAAGCATTTAGTGTCTTACCAAACCTGTTGTCTCTGAGAGTCCGAGGCCTTTGGTCTGCTCCTGCATACCCATAGTGTTCACAAATTGCCTCACTTTGGATAGGCTGAGGAAACTGTCCTGAACCTCCCCATTGGAGATGTTCTGCTCAGGTGGCATCTGGGGGTTCGTGTAGAGGACGGGATTTGAAATGTCCTCTGTTGGAGAAGCTTCTCCAATCCTCTCCCCCTCTGGGGCGTTGCTGCTCCCGGCTTCCCGGAGCTGGGGTGCGCTGAGCGCTTCACTGCTCCCAGATTGCTGGGGTTGGGGTGAGCTGGCCTCTTCAGGTTGTGGGCAAAGTCGGGGTGCGCTGGTCTCCTCATTGTCGCCAATGTTCTGGAGCTCGGGTGTCTCGTCCTCCAACTCCCTAGAGCTTTTCCGCTTCTTCTGTAGGTGCCGCCCTTACCTTTCTTCGTCTGAAGAGCAGCTGTCCTTGTCATCCGTGTCGGATGGGAGACGCCTCTTGCCACTTGTCTGGGAAGTGGCTTGGTCCCTTCTTAGCCCCTTCTTCCTTTTGGCTCTCTTCACCAGCTGCCACTCCCCCTGCTGATTTTCCGCTGCTTCCTCCTCCATTGATTCGCTCTCCTGAGGAGTGGGAGGTTCAGGGGGCAGTGCTGTTGATTGGCTGTCTGCTGCCTCAATCTTATCCTCCACCTTTTCTCTCTCTGTGTCCTCCTTTGTCCCGTTGCTCTCACTGGGGGCCATGGTGTTTGGAGTGTTACAAGAGTCCTTGGTAGTAGTGACACGAAGCATTTCTTCTGCTTCCCCCTCATTGGCGTTGGCTGCCCGTGCATAAGTGAGGCAGCGTTTGGGGCAGGTCCTGTAGAGTTGACCTGCCTCGCCACACAGGTTGCAGCACTTAGTCTGTTTTCAGTCCTTTGTCTGGTGCCCTTCCTGTTTGCAGTTCTTGCAGAGGGCGGCGCTGCAGTTGGCCGCCACATGACCAGACTTGCCGCATGAGTGACAAAGTTTGGGTTGTCCAGCGTAGACCAGGTAGCCACGGCTTCCCCCGATAGCAAATCTGGAAGGAGGGTGGAAGACGGCTCCCTTACCGTCGGTCTTGAGCGTGACCTTAACCTGGCGTTTGCTGGTCCAAATCCCGAAGGCGTCTCTAACCTCGGTGCAGCTCCCAACCTTGTCGACGTACCTGGCGAGGAAGGTGAACACGTCGGCGACAGCGACGTGGGGGTTGTAGAGATGCACCGTCACCACACGGTCCCGTTGCAACGGCAGAGCAAAGAGCGGCTCCACCGTCAGGATCTTCATCTCCGGCTGGTGTCTCTTCTTCTCGAACACCTTCAGGAACGTGACGCAGGCAGCAACATTCCTGAAGGTCACGTCGAAATATCCAGCGCTGGGGAAGTCTTGCAGGGAGTAGATCTCCTCCGCTTCCAATCCAAACGCCTTCAACAGGATCCGCTTGATGAAGAAGGCCCGATCCATGGGTGCTTCTCCTTCACTGTCCTTCACTGTCACCCGAACGGTGTTACGTACCCCCTGGTTTGGGGCTCCTTTGGTTTTAGCCGTCGCTTCACTACAACTGATCTTAGCCAAAAGGCCGAGAAGCGATAACCCAGAAACCCATGCGCCCGTCCCGTCTTCCCCGGCCTCTGGCTTCACCGTCCGTTTTGCTGCGTGTGGCCGAACACGGGCTGAAGACCCGACAGCCAGCATTGAGCATCAGGACCTTTCTTGCTTGATGCTGCCTCCCTGAAGCAGCGCCTGCAACAGCTTCAAAACCCAACAGGGGGCATCGTCCAGTCCCGGGCTCCGCCCTGACAAGCAGCACAAGTGCACACCAGCAGCAGCCCTGCAGTTGTACCAATATCCAACAGGGGGCATTTTCCAGTCCAGGATTCCACCCTGACAAGCAGCACAAGTGCACACCAGCAGCAGCCCTGCAGTTGCACCAAAATCCAACAGGGGGCATTGTCCAGTCCCGGGCTCCACCCTGACAAGCAGCACAAGTGCACACCAGCAGCAGCCCTGCAGTTGCACCAATATCCAACAGGGGGCATCGTCTAGTCCCGGGCTCCACCCTGACAAGCAGCACAAGTGCAAACCAGCAGCAGCCCTGCAGTTGCACCAAAATCCAACGGGGGGCATCATTCAGATATAAAAACAAAGAACTGCGGATGCTGGAAATCCAAAACAAAAACAGAATTACCTGGAAAAACTCAGCAGGTCTGGCAGCATCGGTGGAGAAGAATAAAGTTGACGTTTCGAGTCCTCATAACCCTTCAACAGAACTGAGTAAAACTAGGAGAGGGGTGAAATATAAGCTGGTTTAAGGTGGGGGGGTGGGGGGAGAGAAGTCGGGCGGGGGGGGGTGTGGTTGTAGGGACAAGCAAGCAGTGATAGGATCAGATAACCAAAAGATGTCAGAGACAAAAGAACAAAGAGGTGTTGAAGGTGGTGGTATTATCTAAACGAATGTGCTAATTAAGAATGGATGGGAGGACACACAAGGTACAGCTCTAGTGGGGGTGGGGTGATATAAGACTAACAGGGCATAAAAGGTATAAATTTAAAAATAATGGAAATAGGTGGGAAAAGAAAAATCTATATAAATTATTGGAAAAAATAAAAGGGAGGGGGAAGAAACGGAAATGGGGGTGGGGATGGGGGAGGGAGTTCAAGATCTAAAGTTGTTGAATTCAATATTCAGTCCGGAAGGCTGTAAAGTGCCTAGTCGGAAGATGAGGTGCTGTTCCTCCAGTTTGAGTTGGGCTTCACTGGAACAATGCAGCAAGCCAAGGACAGACATGTGGGCAAGAGAGCAGGGTGGAGTGTTAAAATGGCAAGCGACAGGGAGGTTTGGGTCATTCTTGCGGACAGACCGCAGGTGTTCTGCAAAGCGGTCGCCCAGTTTACGTTTGGTCTCTCCAATGTAGAGGAGACCGCATTGGGAGCAACGAATGCAGTAGACTAAGTCAGAGGAAATGCAAGTGAAATGCTGCTTCACTTGAAACGGGTGTTTGGGCCTTTGGACGGTGAGGAGAGAGGAAGTGAAGGGGCAGGTGTTGCATCTTCTGCGTGGGCATGGGGAGGTGCCATAGGTGGGGGTTGAGGAGTAGGGGTGATGGAGTGGACCAGGGTGTCCCGGAGGGAACGATCCCTACGGAATGCCGCCAGGGGGGGTGAAGGGAAGGTGTGTTTGGTGGTGGCAGAACTGTTTTTGAAGGTAGCAGCATCAGAACAGATGCGACGGACGCAAAAGAACTGAGAGAATGGGATGGAGTCCTTACAGGAAGCAGGGTGTGAGGAGCTGTAGACAAGGTAGCTGTGGGAGTCGGTAGGCTTGTAATGGATATTGGTGGACAGTCTATCACCAGAAATTGAGACAGAGAGGTCAAGGAAGGGAAGGGAAGTGTCAGAGATGGACCATGTGAGAATGATGGAGGGGTGGAGATTGGAAGCAAAATTAATAAATTTTTCCAGTTCCCGACGAGAGCATGAAGCAGCACCGAAGTAATCATCGATGTACCGGAGAAAGAGTTGTGGGAGGGGGCCGGAGTAGGACTGGAACAAGGAATGTTCCACATACCCCATAAAGAGACAGGCATGGCGGGGGCCCGTGCGGGTACCCATGGCCACACCTTTTATTTGGAGGAATTGAGAGGAGTTAAAGGAGAAATTAAAGGTAAAGGGGGCATCACTCAGTCTGGCACCAATGAGCCTGTCCTGCCACTCAGCACAAGTTCAGTTCAACCAGATCAATGATGGAAAGCAGGACAATGCTCTGAATGACTTTTTCTTCTTTTCAGTTTCCCTTTCACCCTGTAGAGGGCAAAACTGCACCATTCCTGAAGACGCTGCAATACCAGGTCGATGTGTGGAATGGACGGAGAAAGATCCTGTTCCATCTCCCTGCTCCAAAAATCAATTTAATATTTGGTCCCCAGATAAAGGACGTATCGGATATTAAACTGATAAGAACAGATTTTTTTTTGAAAAATATACTTTATTCATAAAATATCTGGAGGAACATTCCAAAACATTTCAAAATCACCATCACAAAAGTACAATCAGATTCAACTTTTACACATTGATCACAAGGTGCATCGATACAATCAATGAATATTACAATCATTTCAATATGGTCAATGCAGACAATCAGACAAAAGTATTGGAGTTATCAACATACATCATGTTGCTCTCTGAGGTGCTTCAATATAATTAGTATTCACTGCAGACATTCATTTGGAGCTGTACAACCCGAGGGGCTCTCAACATTTCCCAGTCCCTGGGTGCACTGTGGCAGAAAGGTCTTAGACAGCGACCCTTCCCCATTGCGCCTTTGCGGTGGCTGCCCCAAGCTTTAGTGCGTCCCTCAGCACGTAGTCCTGGACCTTGGAACGTGCCAGTCTGCAACACTCGGTCGGGGACAACTCTTTGCGCTGGAAGTCCAACAAGTTTCAGGCAGACCAAAGAGCGTCTATCACCGACGTCCAGACCTTCTTTGCAAAGGCACAACCACAAGGAGGTGAACAACGGTCTTGTCCCCACCACAGCCACCTCAAGGGGAACGTGCAGAGGGGGTGAGACTCCTGCCGTGTTGCGGAATCCCTCCCCAAATCTCATTTTGAGAGCACATCCACCATGTTTGTCCAGACTCTCCCATGTACTGTCATCAAAGCCCTTTGTAATGGAGGACAGGAAGGACTGGGACTCCGTACTGTCTGTGGGCTTCACGTCATACAATCTGACATAAAAGGATTTGCTGATCCTCAAAATGTCGGACTGCGATGACTTTACTGAGCCGTCTTCTTCCTTCAGGCTGCTGATCACAGAGCTCTCTCTGTGTACCTTTTGGAAGAAGAAACGTGAGCACGTCTCATCCTGCTCCACGGAGCGGACTCTGGAACGGAAGATGATCTTGGAGGCCTCCGAGGCAAAGAGCGAGGCTTGCTGGCTCTTCACCTATTGGAGTTCCTCCTTGACATCCACCCCCATCGACTGCAGCTGGAGCAGGTTTTTCTGGAGACAGGAAACGTTCCCCCAGCCTCTCCCTCTCTCTCTTGCCTTCTGAATACCTTTGAGGGTGAAAACCTCTTCATGTTACTAACAAAAACACATGAACATATGAATTAGCAACAGGAGTCGGCTTCTCAGCCCTTCAAGCCCACTTTGCCACTCAATAAGCTCCCGGCTGATCTGATCGTAACCTCATTTCCACATTACCCCCTACCCTCGATAAGCTTTCACCCACTTACTTCTCAATAATTAAAAATATTCAACGATTCTGCTTCCATCGCCTGTTGAGGAAGAGAATTCCAAAGTCTCACGACCCTCTGAGAGAAAAGAATTTCCCCTCACCTCTGTCTTAAACAGTGGCCCCAAATACAAGATTCTCCCACAAGAGGAAACATCCTCTCCACATCCACCCTCTCAAGGCCCCTCAGCTTCTTGTATGTTTTAATCAGGTCGCCTCTTACTCTTCTGAACTACAGCAGATACAGGCCTAGCCTGTCCAATCCTTCCTCATAAGGCAATCCGCCCAATCCAGGTACTAGTTGGGTAAACCGTATCTGAATGGCTTCCAACGCATTGACATTCTTCCTCAAATAAGGAGACCAATAGTGTACACAGTGCTCCAGATGGGGTCACACCAATGCCCTGAATAACTGAAGCATCAGCTCTCTACTTTTCTATTCAACAGTGAGGCCCGAGTGCGCAGGCGCAACTGTTGCTGACGCCTTTCCAGTCAGCGGAAGGAGTTACAGTATTTTCAGTGGTAGCAATAGAATCAACATCAGTGCTGCCTCTATTAAATAGCTCAAGGAACGCTGCTTATGGAAAACAAAGAAAAGATTGCTTTCTATTATTCTGCCTGATTGCGTTGGTTGATCTTAGATTTTTCCTTTCTGATTGTGCAATTTAATTAACGGTAACTCGAAGCATAACCATACCAGTGCACTTTCAAACGCTATTTGGGCCCAATTTCCAGATGACAGTCGAACCGGAATTGTCCCGGCCGGTTTCTGTGCTGTAAACTTGTGTGCAGACGACTGAGATGATATTTACACCAGGGAATGGAAAGAAACATTAAAGATTTTCAAGACATCAGCAAAAAAAAGTCAATGTGAAAAGCTAAGACACTGATGTGAGGGGGGCAGTGAGACAACTGAAAACAAAGAGGACATGTCGCTAAACTCTGAATTTAAAATAGAAAATTCTGGTCAAACAGGTTAGGGACAGTTGCAAAAAACAACACAGCTTCCCCCCCTCCCCCACCCACCCAGCCAAAAGCTGTTTACAGAATGTCTGTGAAAAGAGCTACGCAGAGATTTAAAGAGACACTCCATTCAGCTGACTATAGCTCCAAACTCACGATCCAGCTCCATTTTCTCCTGTGCTTCACTTGCTGACTCTGTAGCCTCTCAAGCAGAAGGTTGTGGGTTCAAATCTCACTCCAGAGATTTGTGCACTTAATCCAAGCTGACAGTCCTGTTGGAGGAGATCGGAAATCAAGGCTTTAACAAGTAGCTGAAAAAGATCCCAGGTACGATTCAAGCTGGGGAATTCTCCCTGGTTTCCTGCTGAACATTTATTCTTCAACCAACATCAGTTAAAAGAGGTTATTTGTCATTATCCCGTTGTTGTATATGGGTCCTTGCTGGGTACAAAATAACTGCCACACTTACAACAGCAAAACACATTTCAACACTTCAAAAGTGCTTCATGGAGTAAAGTGTTTGGAATATTCAGTAATGAGCAGAAACAGAATATCTCTGTGATAATACACACAGAAAATGATGGAAATACACAGCAGGTTTTCAGCCTCTGTGTGGAGTAACAGAGTTAACGTTTCAGGTTGTGATGAAAGGTCATTCACCTGAAAAGTTCACTCAGTTTCTCTCTCCAAAGTGATCAAGGTAAGCATCAAGAGGTTTTTCATCCTCAAAGGCACCCAGAAAGCTAGAAAGGAACAGAGGGAAATGTCCCGACTCCAGAAAAACATGCAGAATCTGCTCTGGCTGCAGTCGATGGGGGTCGATGTCAAGGAGGAACTCCAAGAGGTGAAGAGCCAGCAAGCCTCGCTCTTTGCCTCGGAGGCCTCCAAGATCATCTTCTGTTCCAGGGACTAAGGCCCTTGAGTCCTTCGAGAAGAGTAAAACTCCTGGAAGCGACGGCTTGCTGGCGGAGTTGTATTCGGCTCTGTGGGACTGGATCGGCCCATACCTGCTAGAAGTGTACGAGAGTATGCTCCTGGCCGGCAGTATGTCAGAATCCATGAGGAAAGGCATCATCACCCTCATCTACAAGCACAAGGGGGAAAGGGAGGAAATTAGAAATTGGTGACCCATTTCACTGTTGAATGTGGACTATAAGATTCTGTCCAAGGTCATCGTCAATCGGGTCAAATCCGCTCTGGAATTGGTGATCCACCCTGACCAGACCTGCTCTGTGCCAGGCAGGAAGATCTCTGACAGCCTGGCGCTGCTCAGGGATACGATTGCCTATGTACAGGACAGGGGTGTGGATACCTGCCTCATCAGCTTGGATCAGGAGAAGGCCTTTGACAGAATATCGCACACCTACATGGTGGATGTGCTCTCCAAAATGGGGTTTGGGGACGAAATTCGCAACTGGATCCAACTGCTCTACACTAACATCAGTAGCGCAGTCTCAATCAATGGGTGGGAAACAGATAGCTTTCCCATTAAATCTGGAGTCAGGCAGGGCTGTCCTCTCTCGCCTGTCCTGTTTGTGTGTTGCATAGAACCCTTTGCTGAGTCCATCAGGAAGGATCCGGGCATAAGAGGAGTGACGATCCCAGGCAGTGGAGGCACTCAGGTCAAAGCCTCCCTGTACATGGACGATGTCGCCGTCTTCTGCTCGGATCCACTGTCGGTGCGCAGACTGATCCACATCTGCGACCAGTTTGAACTGGCCTCGGGAGCCAAGGTAAATCGTGAGAAGAGCGAGGCCATGTTCTTTGGGAACTGGGCTGACCGATCCTTTGTCCCCTTCACCGTCAGGGCTGACGGCCTGAAGGTGCTGGGGATATGGTTCGGAGGGTCCGGGGCATGTGTTAGAAACTGGAAGGAATGAGTGGCAATGGTAATAAGAGCACTGGGCATGCACCCAAACCCATTCTTAGGAAGGATGAGTGCCCATGAGTAGCATGTTGGCATGGGTCAGTGTGGAGAACAGTTAGGGGCTGGCCATCCCCCATGGACCTCAGGGGTGTTACAGTCAGTGGCAGCTGCCAATGATGCCGAAGTTCGCCAAGGGGGTGAGCCCTGGCTGCATGGACTGAGTGCCTTGCGGGTCGAATGCCACGAATCGGATGTGCCCTGCGAGATGGTCCTCAGCTGGGGTTGGACTGGCTGCAATGGCGCTGCAGGTAGAGAGTGGACTCACTGCTCCTCTATACTTTCAGGAGAAGACATCCCATAACAATATTGAGAGGTCACAGACTGGCGGGGAACCCCACACCTCCTCATCCTCACTCACTATAAGCAGAAGGCCTTGGAACTCGAGGGGCAGCAAGTACCTCGGTCAACCAGCCATGGTGAGGTTGGGGTATCAGACGAAGGTCAGAGTGCAGCGCACTGAGGTGAGAACTTCAGCTTGTGCAACCATTCTAGTGTAGCCTCTTCATTGATGTGCGCCTCGAACCTGGAGTCCCCATTGACAATCAAAAGACGAGGGCACCATGAAGCAGATCTCCGTTGTCTCACCAGGGTGCCTGGCATGTACAGTGAGAGTCTGATGACTTTCACTAACGACATGTTCATCTTCTCCCTTTTGGGTTCAGCAGCAGGCGCTCGCACTCAGGACCCTGAAGGGCCACCCCTGACCCCGGAAGATCACCATGTTCCCCACGCGCCTGCCTCACACCCGCTCTGTCAAGCAGGCACCAGCGCAGATACCAGCATTAGATGGCCGTCCAGTATCTCAGTGCACATTGGTGAGGGAACTTCACACTCGTTTGAGGTGCAGGCAGAGGCAGAGAGTGCCCAGGGTGCTGGCAGTCGGAGGACTGCTGGAGACCAGGACGATGCTCAGTCGAAGGCTGATGATGAGCCTCTGGAGTCGTCCATTAGGAAGCAGATGCTGGACGTCCAGCGGGGTGTGCGGGAGGATCTAGCGGAGATCTATGAGGGTATGTGTGCCATGGTCTCCGTTATGGAGGAGTCCATGCGGAGCATGACCACTGAGCGCACTGCCTCAGCCAAGGAGAGAGTGGTGACTGTCAGGGAGAGGCTGCCCCAGGGACAGGATCAGGGGTCCCTGGGGATACACTCGGACCTGCAAGCGCTCACACCGGCAATGACCTCAGGTGGTCAGTGTCCGTGTGTGAGATGGATGGGGTACCCAGTATACCAGCTAGGTGCCCGTCCATCAATGGTGAGCAGGGAGGTCCTGAGTGACCTCACGTTGGCGCACGAGCTGCCTGTTGTCTCTGCGGGCTCCTCTCAGGGCTCTACGGATGATGGCAGCAGCCCCTCTGCCCCTCTGCCAGTGACCGTGGCATCTGATGAGGCTGCGGCGACTGGGGAGATGGCAGCCATGGCACTGGCCGCTCCCTCCCAGGTGGGGACAGCACAGGCTCCACTGGCCAGAGGACGACCGCCAAGGTCACCCAGGCCAACAAGGCAGCAGAGTCAGCAGGCTGCCTCCAATGCCAGTGCCAGCGAGGGGGCAGCACCTAGACATAGCACCCACAAATGTAAATTTAAAGCACCTTAAGCACAAGATGGTCTTGTCACGGGTGATGTTTTGTTCCCCCATTTTGCTTTGAGTTTTTTAATGGTGTGACAAACAACACCGGTTAATGTTCAGTTCAGGAATCTGTCACCTGCAACATTAAATGACATTTGATTTTGTGTTATTGGCCTGAGTTTGCTTCATTTGTTCTGCAGGTGCAGCGTAGGCCAATATTTAATGATGCACCGAAATATCGCGAGAGTGCGCGTTGACGTTGGGACGCTCGGCTGATGTCAACATGTTTCATTTCAGGCTCGAGCGAATCGGACACGCGCCCGCCCACCAAGCCAAAAATTCTGCCCATTGAGTTCAGTCTTTAGCCTATTTTGGGCAGTGAAAGAAGTTGTTTTGGACAATGGAGCCCCAAATCCTGGAAAACCGTTCATACAAAAGCACCATTCACTTGCAAATACACCTCTCCACCACTCTCTCTCTCTCTCTCTCTCACTCCACTGCAGCTTTTACCTCACAACATTTTAAACCAGTTCTCTGCTGCCGCTGCTGATACCGCTCTTAAAAGTACAGCAAGCTCCCAGCTCAAAGCTCATAGACTTTACACAGCTGCTGACAAGCGTCTAAATTCACGATCACACAATGGTTACGGTGCATAAGCAGGCCAATCGGCCCATCGTGTCTGTACTGGCTCTCTGAATGAGCATCTCAATACCCAGTGCCATTCTCCTGCCCTCACCCAATAACCCTACAGATTGTTTCTTTTCAACTAATTATCTAATTCCCTCTTGAATGCTTTGATTGAACCACACTCTCAGTCAGTGCATTCCGGACCCTAGCCACTCACGGTGTGAAATCGGTTTCTCTTATGTCACTTCTGCTTCTTTTACCCGTTGCTTTAAATCTGTATCCCCTCATTTTCGATCATTTCACAAGTGGGGACAATTTCTCCCTATCTACTCTCTCCAGACCTCTCATGACTTTCAATACCTCTATCAACTCTCTTCTCAGCCTTCTTTTCTCTCAGGAAAACAGTCTCAACGTCTCCAATCTTACTCCGTAACTGATCTTCCACATCCCTCTTCGGCACTCTCTCCAATGCCTTCACATCCTCCCTAAAATGTGGTGCCCAGAACTGTACGCAGTACTCCAGCTGTGGTCTAACTCGTGTCTTATACAAGCCCCTATTAATAAAGCCTAGGATACTGAACGCTGTGTTAACTGCTCTCTCAACTTGTCCTGCCACCTTTAATGACTTATGCAAATACACACCCAGGTCCATCTGTGTCGACGCCCCCTTTATTTTGTGCTGTCTCTCTATGTTCTTCCTACCAAAATGCATCAGCTCATATTTCTCCACACTGAACTTCATCTGCCACATATCCGCCCATTCGACCAACTAGTCTGTGTCCTTTTCAAGTTCTCCACTGCCCTCTTCACGGTTCACAGTTGCTTCCAAGTTTTGTATCGTCTGCAAATTTTGAAAAATTTTCCTCTACTCTAAGGTCTAAACCATTCATATATATCAGGAAAAGCAAGGGTCCAATACTGACCCCTGGGGAACTCCACTACAAACCCGCCTCCAGCCCTAAAATCATCCATTAACTATTACTCTCTGTTTCTTGTCACTCAGTCAATTTTCTATCCACATTGCTACTGTCTGTTTTATTCCATGAGATATAACTTTTCTCACAAGTCTGTGTGGCACTGTATCAAATGCCTTTTGGAAGTCCATGTACACCACATCAACAGCATCACCTTCACCAACCCTCTCTGTTACCTCTTCAGAAAATTTCAGCAAGTTAGGGAAACGCCATTTTCCCTTAAGAAATCCATGCTGGCTCTTCTTAATTAACCCGCATTTGTCCCTGAATTTTCCGTGCCCGCTGGTGGTGGGCATGATAGGTGGCGCGATCGGTTTCACGATGGTGGGAAGGCAGGTTGTGATTGTCCGCTCAGCCCGCCAACGACAGGCCGCGTTTCCCACCATCGGTCATCGGGAACCTCATTGTAATACACCAGCATATCATTATCAGGCCATCCCGCCAGGCTCTTGCACCCCCGCTGGATCATCCGTCCACGTCAGCGGGAAAGCACGCTGACGTGTTTCACAACAGCACAGAGGTGACGTGCACTTGGCGGCTGCACTTTGGGTAAACTGGAGGTGAGTGAACAGCTCACTGGGGTTGCCTGTTGCTTTCCAGGCTTCAGGGGCACAGGGGGGGTCGGGGGTATGTGCTGCCCTGCCTCGGAGGCGACTTTTGTGGGTGAGGGGGAGTGGGGGGCAAGTGCAGCCTTGCCGTTGAGGTGACTGGTGGCTGAGGGTCATCGTTTGCTGTGCCCTTTACAACCTGGCGCTCCAACAGGGAGACGAGCTGGCTGAGGAGGAGCTGGAGGAGCTGCAGACCTCCTCCGATGAGGAGGACGCCGAAGGGGATGAGGCTGAGGAGGTCCTCGGAGGCGGCGATGACGGGGATGAGGACCTCGCACAGGCTAGACGAGGCAGGCACGCTCGGGAGGCCCTCATAGTTGCTAGATTTGTGGAGGATGATGATGACATGCAGTGAGGAGACACCATAGTCCCTCACATCACATTTGTGAACGTTTGGCTCCCGTCTGGCTTATGGCAGAATGTGAGAATGCTTCTGTCATGGAGACGCAGGGGAGGCCCTAATAGTCACTCAATTGCAGGAAGATGATGATGACCATGCACTGCGCACGCTCCATAAATCTTCACACAGCTTCTGAGAATGTTGCTCCAGCAACTGTGACATGAACGAGTCCTTTGCAGCCCCTGCCCTGAGCTTTAGTGCGTCCCTCAGCACATATTCCTAGACCTTGGAATGTGCCAGTCTGCAACAATCCGTCGGGGACAACTCTTTGCACTGGAAGACCAATAGGTTTCAGGCCAAAGAGCATCCTTCACCGAGTTGATGATCCTCCAGCTGCAGTTGATGTTTGTCTCAGTGTGTGTCCCTGGGAACAGCCCGTAGAGCACAGAGTCCTGTGTCACAGAACTGCTCGGCATGAACCTCGACAGAAACCACTGCATCTCTCTCCAGACCTTCTTTGCAAAGGCACAATCCACAAGGAGGTGAACAACGGTCTCTTCCCCACCACAGCCACCTCGAGGGCAACGTGCAGAGGGGGTGAGAATGCAGGCGTTTGGGAAGGATGTGACTTGGGGGAGGTTGTGACAAAGCGGTATTGTCACTGGACTAGTTATCCAGCGACTCAGCATAGTGCTCTGGGGAGCCGGGATCAAATCCCATCACGGTAAATGGTGGAATTTGAATTCAATAAAAATCTGGAATTATAATTCTAATGATGACCATGAAACCATTGTTGATTGTTGTAAAAACCCACCTGGTTCACTAATGTCCTTCAGGGAATGAAACCCGCTCTCCTTAGTGCTCTGGCCTACATGTCACGCCAGATCCACAGCAATGTGACTCTTAAATACCCTCTGAAATGGCCCAGCAAGACACTCATTGTATCAAACCGCTAAAATGTCAAAACAGAATGAAACCGGACTGACCACCCGACATGGACCTAGACACCGGAAATGACAATGGCAATCTCAGCGCTGTCGACCTGGCAAAGTTCCCCTTAGTAACCTGCGGGGGCTGGTGCCAAGATTGGGATAGCTGCCTCACAGACGAGTCAAGCAACAATCTGACATGGTCATACTCTGAATCATAGCTTACAGGTAATGTCCCAGACACCAGCATCACCATCCCTGGTTATGTCCTGTCCCACTGGCAGGATTATACCCAGTAGAGGCAGTAGCACAGTGGTATACAGTCAGGATGGAGTTGGTCTGGGAGTTCTCAACATTGACTCTGGACTCTGAAGTCTTATGGCATCAGGTCAAACATGGACAAGGAAACCTCCTGCTGATTAGCACCTACCACCCCTCTCAGCTGAAGAATCAGTGTTCACCAATGTTCAGCACCACTTGGAAGAAGCACTGAGGGTGGCAAGGGTGCAGAATGTACTCTGGGTAGGAGACGGCAATGTCCATTTCGCCAAGAGTGGCTCGGTAGCACCACTACTGACCGAGCTGGCCGAGTCCTAAAGGACATAGCTGCTAGACTGGGTCTGTGGCAGGTGGTGAGGGAACCAACAAGAGGGGAAAGCATACTTGACCTCATCCTCACCAACCTACCTGCTGCAGAAGCATCTGTCCATGACAGTATCAGTAGGAGTGAGCACCACACGGTCCTTGTTGAGACAAAGTCCCATCTTCACATTGAGGATACCCTCTATTGTGTTGTGTAGCACTACCACTGTGCTAAATGGGATGGATTTCAAACAGACCTAGCAACTCAAGACTGCATCCATGAGGCTCTGTGGGCCATCAGCAGCAGTAGAATTGTACTCGAAACAATCTCTAACCTCATAAACCGGCAAGTTCCCTGCTCTGCCATTACCATCAAGCCAGGGGTTCAACCCAGGTTCATTGAAGAGTGCAGGGGGGCATGTCAGGAGCAGCTCCAGGCATACCTAAAAATGAGGTGTCAACCTGGTGAAGCTATAACACAGGACTACCTGCATGCCAAGCAGCAAGTGATAGCTAAATGATCCCATAACCAACAGATCTAAGCTCTGTAGGCCTGCCACAACCAGAATGATGGGGGACAATTAAACAACTCACTGGAGGCAGCAGCTCCACAAATATCCCATCCTCAATGATGGGGGAGCTCAGTCACACCAGTGCAAAAGATAAGCTTGTGGCCGTCAGCCAGAACTGCCGAGTGGATGGTCCATCTCGGCCTCCTCCAGAGGTCCCCAGCATCACAGATGCCAGTCTTCAGCCAATTTGAATCACTCCATATGATATCAAGAAATGGCTGAAGGCACTGGATACTGCAAAGACTATGGGCCCTGACAATATTTCAGCAATAGTACTGAAGACGTGTGCTCCAGAACTTGCCGCACCCCTAGCCAAGCTTTTCCAGTACAGCTACAACACCGGCATCTAACCGGCTATGTGGAAAATTGCCCAGGTATGGCCTGTACACAAAAAGCAGGACAAAGCCAACCCGGCCAATTATCGCCCCATCAGTCTACTCTCCATCATCAGTAAAGTAATGAAAGGGGTCATCAAAAGTGCAATCAAGCGGCACTTGTTTAACAATAACCTGCTCACTGACACCACTCAGCTCCTGACCTCATTACAGCCTTGGTTCAAACATGGACAAAAGAGCTGAACTCCCGAGGTGAGGTGAGAGTGACTGCCCTTGACATCAAGGCCACATTTGACCGAGTGTGGCATCAAGGAGCACTAGCAAAACTCGAGTCAGTGGGAATCAGGGGAAAACTCTCCACTGGTTGGAGTCATACCTAGCATAAAGGAAGATGGTTGAGGTTGTTGGAGGTCAATCATCTCAGCTCCAGGACATCACTGCAGGAGTTCCTCAGGGTAGTGTCCTCAGCCCAACCATGTTCAGCTACTTTATCAATGATCTTCCTTCCATCATAAGATCAGAAGTGGGGATATTCGCTGAAGATTGCACAATGTTCAGCACCATTCGTGACTCCTCAGATACTGAAGCACTCCATGTCCAAATGCAGCAAGACCTGAACAATATCCAGGCTTGGGTTGACAAGTGGCAAGTAACATTTGTGCCACACAAGTGCCAGGAAATGACCATCTCCAACGAGAGAGAGTCTAACCATCGCCCCTTGATGTTCAATGGCATTACCATCACTGAATCCCCCAATTTCAACATCCTGGGGGGGGTTACCATTGACCAGAAACTGAACTGTTCTAGCCATATAAATACTGTGGCTACAAGAGCAGGTTAGAGGCTAGGAATCCTGCAGTGAGTAACTCACCTCATGACTCCTCAAAGCCTGTTCACCATCCACAGGGCACAAGTCAGGAGTGTGATGGAATACTCCCCACTTGCCTGGATGAGTGCAAGCTGCAAAACACTCGAGAAGCTTGACACCATCCAGGACAAAGCATCCTGCTTGATTGGCACCATATCCACAAACATTCACTCCGTCCACCACGACACACAGTAGCGCCACTGCGTACCATCTACAAGATACACTGCAGGAATTCACCAAGGCTCCTTAGACAGTACCTTCCAAGCTCACAATCACTGCCGTCTAGAAGGACAAGGGCAGCAGATAGATGGGAACACCATCACCTGGAAGTTCCCCTCCAAGTCAATCACTATCCTGACTTGGAAATATATCGCCGTTCCTTCACTGTCGCTGGGACAAAATCCTGGAACTCCCTCCCTAACAGCACTGTGGGTGTACCTACACCACATGGACTGCAGCAGTTCAAGAAGGCAGCTCACTACCACCTTCTCAAGGGCAACTAGGGATAGGCAATAAATGCTGGCCCAGCTAGCGAAGCCCACATCCCGTGAATTAATTTTTTTTAAAAAATCTGGTGCTGGGAAACGAGGCAGGCCAAGTGGACTAAATGTCTCTGGGGGAACACTTGAGCAAGAGTGATCATCATATCGTAAGATTTAGACTAGTAATGCAAAAGACCAAGAAGCAATGTAAGGTAGAACATCTAAATTGAAAGAGGCTATTTTCAATGGGATCAGAAGGGATTCAGCCAAGGCAAAATGGAACCAAAGAAAGACAGAAAGAACTGTAACAGAACGATGGGTGATCTTTCAGCAAGAGATGCTTCAGGCACAGACTTTGTACATTCCAACAGGAGGGAAAGGCACAGGAACCAAAACCCAGGCTCCTTGGAAGACAAGAGATACAGAGAAAACGAAGAAACAAAAAAGGAAGGAGGGTGTATGATGCATGTCAAGTGAATTCTTCAAGCAAGAAACAGATCAAATACAATAGGTTAAGGGGAAGTGAAGAGGAAAATATGACTGACAAAGAGAGAGTATGAGAATAGAATGGCAGTCAACGTAAAAGGGAACCCAAAAATCTTCCAGTAGCACATAAATAGTCACCGGGTAGGAGATGGAGTGGGTCCGAAAGGCACTAAGGGTGATGTATGCTCAGAGGCACAGGGTAAGGCTAGAATACTTAATGAGTACTTTGCATTAGTGTTTATGAAAGAAGAGGAAGCTGACAAAATATTGGTAGAGGTAACGAATGGGGTGAAAATTGAGAGACAGGAGGTATCGCATAGGCTGACTACATTTTGAGTCGATAAGTCATCTGATCTGGACGGCTTGCACCCCAGGTTGCTAAAGGAAGTGGAGGTGGAGATAGAGAAAGGGCTTGCCATAATTTTCCAATCATCCCTTAATATGGGTGAGGTGCCAGAGAATTGGAGTGTGGCAAATGTGACACCCTTAGTGGAGAAAGGCAAGGTCAGTCCTGACAACTGCAGGCCAGTCAATTCAACATCAGTTATGAGGAGGGTTTTAGTGACTGAAGGCACTTGGAGATGTTTGGGTTAATTAAGTTCCAGCACAGATTTGCAAAAGGCAGATTGTGCTCGACAAACTAACGGAATTCTTTGAAGTAACAGAGATGGTTGATGAAGGGAATGCAATGGTTTGTCAGCTATATGGGTTTTAAGAAAACCTTTGACAAAAGTACCAGATAAAAGACTGGTTAACAAAATTGTGATGCATGGAATAAGAGGGTCAGTGTCTAATTGGATAAAAAGTGTCTTAAGGTCAGAAAAAACTGATCCTTATTAGCTGATAGTGCAAGGACTAGGGGGCACAGGTTTAAGGTTTTGGCTAAGATATGCGGGGAAACGAGAGGAAGAGCTTTTGTACACAGTGAGTGGTCATGACCTAGAAAACTCTGCTCACAAGTGTGGTTAAAACAGGGACAATGAACTATTTCAAAAAGGAAATTGGACGAGCATTTGAAGGAAAAAAACTTGCAGGGTTTGGGGAATAGAGCGGGGGAATGGGACTGAGTGCTCCACGGACAGTCAGCATAGACTAGATGGGCCAAATTAACTCCTCCTGTGCCATAAATTGACTCTATGGCTCTTGTAAATAACTGGGAGTTATCAATTCAGTCTTGTAATCCTACCCTGCTGCGGGCTTGAAAGGATAAATTTGTTAGGAAGAAAACAGAAGTCAATTGCCCCGTACATCCATTCTGTGGTGCACCGCATTACAGTAATTTTACATCTAATCTCATTTAGGAGTTCAGATTTCTAACATAGCTTGCAATCACTTCCAGGCATTCATTATTCATTATTTCCTCCTACTAAACATTGGCAAGACTGAAGCCATTGTTTCTGGTCCATGCTCCAAACTCCATCCCTCACCCTGGCAACAGTCTCAGAATAAGCCAGTCTTGTTCACAGCTTTGGTGTCACATGCAGTGAACTTCCAGCCTCTCATTCCTGCATCACTAAGACCACCTATCTCCACCTCTGCAACATTGCCCGACTTCACCCCCAACTCAGCTCATCTGCTTTGGAAAGCCTCATTGATGCCTTCACTAACTCTAGAATTGACTATCCCAACCCACTCCTGGCTGCTCTCCCACGTTCCACCCACCGTAAACTTGAGGTCATCTAAAATTCTGCTGCCTGCCTCTCAACTCACGCCAAGTCCCGTTTCCCTATCACCCCTGTCCTCGCTGACCTGAACCTTGACTGTAAAATTCTCACCCTTCGTGGTCTCGTCCCTCTCTACCTCTGCAATGTCTTCCAACCCCACAGCCCTCAGATATCTGTCTTCATCTAATTCCCTTGTGCGTTCCTGATTTTAATGCTCTGCCGTTGGTGGCCAGACCTTCAGTTGCCTCAGCTCCAAGTTCTGGAATTCCCTCTTTACACTTCGCTGCTTCTGAACTTGGCTTTCCTCCTTTAAAATGCTACTTGAAAAATACCTCCAAGCTTTTGTGAGTGAGCAAGGATTGCTCAGTTTACTCCAAGTGTTTCTCTCTCAATTCTCTCGAATGCAACGCCTGGCTTTGTAGGAATCAGCTGGTTACCTGTATTAAGTACTCAAACTGGTAGATGCAGAGTCCCAGCTCTGCCATACTGGGTTTGAAGAGCTCCCGCAATCGATATTCTTGCATCAAACGCACAAACACACAAAAGGCTTCTTCCTCGGGCATCTATAAAAGGAAAGAGAAATTTGCTGCAGGCGAGGCACCGGGAAAACGTGCAAACAATTTCATTTCTGCACAGGCTCAAATTAAACCATAAGGCTATTGGCTAAAGAGCAGCGATTATTGAGGAAGATTTCATTGTCAAAGAAGCAAATACAGAAGGTGTAAAAGAAGCTTCCAGCTCTTTACACAATCCCTTGGAAGAGCTGTGGGAAATAGTTATGGCGAGAATAAAATGTGGGTTTTAAATTCTTCCCCTGAGGCTATTCTGTTACTCTATTTGAAATGGGATTACTAGGTCTACAAGATTGCTATAACATTTAACAGAATAAACACCTGGAGCACTCACAGGGCTCCTAGAATGAGATTTTTAAAAGATCCACATAAAACTGGTTGTTACATCCTGACAATGTCAATGAATAAATATTCGACTACTCTTTGACAGCATTTCAGTTTTATGATGGTGTAGTTCAGGCAGCATCTTTCACAGGATGCCTGCTGTGAATAATAATGCCCTAAAATTAGGCTGACTACCTGGCAAGTTTCTGATTGTTTGTTTAATCTCAATGGGCTAGATGGATTACACACTCTACACACTGCTTTCATACAGGAGCATCAGTCAAGGCCTGTTCACTGGGTTAATACTGCACAAAGCAAGTTCCATCCTGTGTGCAGAACACCTGGTTATGTGAATCACAGAGCAGAAAAGACCCTTCGGCCCATCGAGTCTGCACCAACACATGAGAAACACCTGACCTTTCTACCTAATCGCATTTACCAGCACTTGGCCCATAGCCATGAATGTTATGACATGCCAAGTGCTCATCCAGGTACTTTTTAAAGGATGTGAGGCAACCCACCTCCACCACCCTCCCAGGCAGTGCATTCCAGACCGTCACCACCCTCTGGGTAAAAAATTTTTCCTCACATCCCCCCAAACCTCCTGCCCCTCACCTTGAACTTATGTCCCCTCGTAACTGACCCTTCAACTAAGGGGAACAGCTGCTCCCTATCCACCCTGTCCATGCCTCTCATAATCTTATACACCTCGATCAGGTCACCCCTCAGTCTTCTCTGTTACAACGAAAACAACCCAAGTCTATCCAACCTCTCTTCATAACTTAAATGTTTCATCCCAGGCAACATCCTGGTGAATCACCTCTGTACCCCCTCCAGTGAAATCACATCCTTCCTATAATGTGGCGACCAGAACTGCACACAGCACTCCAGCTGTGGCCTCACCAAGGCTCTATACAACTCCAACATGACCTCCTTACTTTTGTAATCTATGCCTCAATTGATAAAGGCAGGTGTCCCATATACCTTTTTCACCACCCCACTAACATGCCCCTCTGCCTTCAGAGATCTATGGACACACACGGCAAGGTCCCTTTGTTCCTCAGAACTTCCTAGTGTCATGCCGTTCATTGAATACTTCCTTGTCAAATTACTCCTTCCAAAGTGTATCACCTCACACTTTTCAGGGTTAAATTCCATCTGCCACTTACCTGCCCATTTGACCATCCCATCTGTATCTTCCTGTAGCCCAAGACACTCAACCTCACCGTTAACCACCCGGCCAATCTTTGTGTTATCCGCAAACCTACTAATCCTACCTCCCACATAGTCATCTATGTCATTTATATAAATGACAAATAATAGGGTGAGCACAGATCCCCGTGGTACGCCACTGGACACTGGCTTCCAGTCACTAAAGCATCCTTCTCTCATCACACTCTGTCTCCTGCAACTAAGCCAATTTTGAATCCACCTTATCAAATTACCCTGTATCCCATGCACATTTGCCTTCTTTATAAGTCTCCCATGTGGGACCTTGTCAAAGGCTTTGCTGAAATCCATATGGATCAAATATCTGAAATAAAAGATTGCTCTAACAAAGCTGATCCTTGAAACACCAGGGAAAGGGTCGAGACCTTACACTAAGATACTTAGACACAAGCGCCATACCATTACAATGTTCAGCAGGAATTGCTGACCCTGGTACATCACTGGAGAAATTATTCACACTAACCTGCATGAGGAGCAGCCCCACAACGAATGCACTTCCTTGGCAATATCCAACTTCACGGTCAACTAGAGAGTATGCCTGTAACAAAGCAACTGAATGCAGTCTCAAACCTGGGAGAAAATTCAGATACTTACACCACATGGTGACTCAGCAGCACAGTGATGGTTAATAGACAGTTATATTGCTGCTTAACAATAATGGGAATATTGGAAGCTCTGTCTGTCAAACTAACAAGGGCCTATAGAACCAACCTATCCAAGGTCTTGTTCAATTATTTGCACTACCTGGTATACATGAACGAGATTGCACTATAATGGATCTTAAGAGTACAGCTTAGTAAATGTTAAGTTTTCACCTTGCAGGTTATGACGATGCAAAACCCTCCATGGGTTATTCCTTGACAATTGTCAATGTGACTATTATCCGTGTGCTAATAATAAAGTGATAATGAGTCAGACATACCTCCATTGCCCATAGCCCATTGTCGCAGTATGTAACATGTCAGTCAGGCTGCTCAGTCACACGTGACAGAATCTAGGGAAAAGGCCATCCCTTGGTACACTGAGTTCCTTGGGTACATTAACCATTGTATATTTTCTGGAATACCGTCAACCCGTGAGGGTGCACAGGTAAGAGTTACACACACCAGCTTTTAAGCTTAAATTTACTGCTTTTGATTCAAATTCATTGAATTCGACTTCTTTCAGTGCTAACTTCTCTATTTGGTGTTGTCGATGTAATTCAAATCGAGTATAAAAGTACACCGGGAAGTAAAAGTGAAATGAATTATGGCTTGAACGGCTCAAGTTCAAGAATTGGTGAACAGCTGCTTTCTCTGCTGCAAATTAAATGACTCTAGTCTTGTTTGTCTAGTGTTTACTCTAAGGGTGAAATTTGTTTAATTTGAAATGACATTGCAGCCCTCAATGAGATCCCAACATCGAATTCACTTCCCCGTATCCATCATTCCATTTCCCAGCACTGAGTCGATAATTTAAAGATGTGCTGTATTATTCCAATCCCAAGCCACTTGAAGAAGTACGAGGCTAGACACTAATACTTTTCTTGATAATAGGTTTATTTACAGAATGCAGCATTCCATCCGTCTGCTTCCTATCTACTGTAGGCCTGAGGACAGCAGCCACTAATTGTTGCAATTTTGTATTTTTGCATTTTATTTCTGCTTTGCTCTTGATTTTAAGTCTAGGTTGAATATTTAAAGTTATTTTGTATTGAATCTTACTTTGGAGACATTGATCTAAACCTAGCTGTGATTATTATTGATTAGTTAATCAAAGCACAAATCAGTAGGGACGTGTTTTCCCAAGACCTTGTTTTCCATGTTGGGCCATCCACAGCTCTTGTTTGGTTTACGACTCTGTTATTTTAGTAATCTAATGGGGAAAAAGTTATTTTTTTATTCATCAGAAGTCCCTTTACTTACTGTATTCGATGATCCTTGAACTACAACCAGGACAATGATTAGGCTTACATGGGGCGGTCAACTATGGTGTGGAATCAGGAGATGAAGTTTGATTGATGGACATGCAGCCTGACTGATGGCAGTTCAAAGGATGTGTAAACAACTTGAATAGGCAAATTTGTTGAGAGCCTGCAGTGCCTGTGAGGAGAATTGATAAGGACATGTGTTTACCAGGCCTGTTTTGAGAAGATCTGAACAAGGTCGCGAAAGACTGGAGTGGAGCAAGAAATCTGGCTTAAAAGGGACGCTGCTTCCAGGATTCAGTGCTGCAGCCAGAGTGGGATAGTCAACCACTGGAGGCTGCTGGGGGAATGGCCAGGAACAGAGTGACTGACTGCAGTACCCATCCACTGTGAGGTTATTTGGAGACTTTGAGATATATGAACCAAAGGGAATTTTACCGAATTAGGTTCCTGTCGTGGGACAGACTAATTTGCAGTTATCCATTCTGGGGAGTTGTTGTAAGCAGACCAGTTTGAGGTTAACATTTGTAAAATAATAAATATATATAATATATAAATAATATATATGCCTGTAATATAGTATTATTAGAGTTGCCTTTCTTCCTTTTAATATATAAAGTGCTTTCTCCTTTCAATAAAGTTATCTTTATTTTTACTTTTTTTTTTAAATCAATTATAATTGTTATATCACTATCATTATCTTAATTTTCATTATTCAATAATCATTCATTATTCAATAAAATTGTTGTTTTAACACGTTACTTGGCATTGTCACTCATTCCTGTTATGTCTGGAGTACAGCTCCGAACCCAAGTGAGACTCCGTAGGGATACTTTCATCCCCCTTACACAACCAACCAAGTGTCCCAGCAGTCTCTCTTTATAAGTGTTCTAAGTACTTAATTAAACAATGCCCTTCATCAGTGCATCTTAATATAATTAGAACTTCATTTACATGCCGTGGCATAGCACATAACCCTTTGTAGCCCACGGTGTAAGCATGAGTCCCCATATGATAAGTTACCATTTTAGAGCAGCCTTTAGGGAGCTATCTAACAGAAAGGTAGATGTTCCTTGCACACAGAGGCAAGACAACATTGAGGGGGTGTCAGTGATGGCCTCTTCAGTGTTGGGAAATGTAGTTCACTTTCCAGTATCCGTTATTTCAGGTTGGGATCGAATTGAGGAATGCAAAGTCTTGTGACTTTTTTTAAAAAGTAGGATATCCTGAGAAATTGCAGACCTGTCTGAATTAGGACTGATGTGGTTCTAATCGGATCTGTGTCTTAACTTCATTTATCCACCTTTGTTCCAAACACGAACCTTACCTGACAAAAATCTATCAATCTCAGTTCTGAATAGCCACAGTGGCCTCAACAGCTTTTTGGGGGAGAATGTTCCAGATTTCCACCATTGTGTGTGAACAAGGCCTTCCTGATATCACCCCTGAATGCAAAATGCTGCAGATGCTGGAAATCTGAATTATGAACAGAAAATGCTCAGCAGGTCCGGCAGCATCTGTGGAGAGAGAAATCAAGTTAATATTTCAGGTTGATGGCCTTTCTGAGCCAGTTCTTGTGAAAGGTCATCAATCTAAAATGTTACCTGTTTCTCCCTCCACAGATGCTACCTGACCTGCTGAGTATTTCCAGCACTGTTTTATATCACTCCTAGTGGCCCAACTCTAATCTTAAAGTTGTGGGCCCTTGTTCCAGAGTCCCCCACCAGAGGAAATAATCCTCCACAGTTCCCAGTTTCTCGCCTTTAGTAAATAATCCGATTTAACTTTTTCAGGTCCAAAGTGGATGACCTCGCACCCACCCCACACTGAACTCCATCTGCCACAGATTTTCCCCACTTCCTTAATCAATCAATGTCCCTTCACAACTTCTGCTCCCATTTACTCTATTACTGTTTCACCACGGGAGAGATTCTCTTGGTGAATTTATAGAGCAAATCTAAACCACACATCCTTTTTGGCCAAAATGTTGTAACTGGGGAAGTTACAAAGGTCACAAAGTGAAGCTTCATTCAACATCCAGGCCAAGCAGCTGCTGTACCTGGAAACAGGCTTCAGGGTGTGCATGCCTGCTCGTTGTGAGGTGTACTTTTAGAAATTCAATCAATCCAACATGAATAATTTACAAGACACTGGACTCCCCAACAAAATGTTTCCATAACCCAGCAACTTGCCTTCAAAAGCTTGCATCTATATAGTAAACCCAGGAGAGATCGGAGAACCAGAGGGGTTTAGGGAGGGAATTCCAGAGCTTAGGGCCAAGACAACTGAAGACACAGACAACAGTTGTGAGATGGAGGAAGTGGAGGATGGACAAGAGCCTGAATTGAAGGAGTGCACAGCTCTCAAAGGGTTGTTGGGGCTGGAGGAGGATATGGAGATAGGGAGGAGCGAGGCCATTAAGGGGTTGGAACAGAAGATGAGAATTTTAAATTTGGGGTGCTGCTGGACCCATGAGACGATTTAAGTCGGTGACCACTGGGGTGATGGATGAATGAGACTTGATGTGAATTCAGATATGGGCAGAGCTTTAGATGAGCTTAAGTTTACAGGGGGCTAAAACTGAGAGGCCAGCCAGAGGAGAATAGGAATAATCAAGGTTGGAGTAAACAAGTCTTCAGCAAAGGGATGAGGAAATCATAACTGGGTTGGAGTTAAGTCTCATCTCTCACCTTCATGACATTGAACAGCACCTCTTGTCCGAGACTGTCTTGTCCTTTAAAGAATTCATGCTCTGGGTACGTGCGAGCAATGTCTCTCCGGATCAACTTCTCACAGGGAGAGGTCATCTTTAGCAACTCTGAATACTGATTTTTCACCGGCATGTCAGTCGCATTGCATAGTAACTGCCAGACAATCCCCCGGAAATGGTGCGGAATTCCTTTCCGAATAAGCTCCTGAAAAGAAGAGACATTTCTTTCATTTCTTCCCCCTCTTATCCAATTTCCCTTCTACCACCTGAAAAGGCACTGGGCTAATGTTTCCTGTGCAGCGAAACCCTGCAGCCCTTTGCCCAAGTAACTACTCTACACAGAAGCCCAAACACCGAGCAAATCAACCACATTGAGCAACTCCAGCAGAGGTTACTGGACAGCTTTAAGGAGAAGACCTGGCCATTTTCCCCTCCTTAGCTTAGAGCCACTGAGGACAGCTACAGCATCAGTATCCAGAGAAAGGGTTATTGCTATTGGCTTCAGTATGCCAACCCAGAACCCTTCCATTCTGTAATTACCCACTAAGACAAAAAGAAAGGCCTACAGAGAATGACATATTGTTTATCAGATATGAACACAATGTTCAAATCATAACCAACCATGCAGTCAGCAAAATCCTTCAGAGCTGCCCACGGGGTGGGAGAATAGCATGTGCTCATTAACCCCTCCAGCTTTTCCCTCCCACATAGTGCTCAGCACCTTACTAACCTGGCAAGATCACCTCTACACTTTCTAGATTTGACCTTCAACCAGAAATAAAATGAAGTGACGTTTTGAACTGAAGCTCATTAAGTCTTTCTATTATCGGCGTGGTGGGGGAACTTTGGAGCATGAGCATCCGCAGGCAACAGTCAGGTTAGTAACTTGCTCAAGAATCTTTCACTGCAGTCCTGAGTACCCCAATGACAACATCATCTTTCCCTTGTGCATGATACTCGAGCTCTGGTTGGCACTTTCTTACAGCAGGGGCCACCGAAGATTGATAACTCCAGAGTTGGTAAGAATTGAAACTGTATCCCTCACTGTTACACAGTCTGATGGTTCTCAAACTCACTGTAACACTTTACTCCAAACCCTTCCCATCCCGACTCACCCCACCACCCTCTTGGGTGCATTAGGAATAAGAGTTATTTCATCTCAAGTCTATCCCCTCTCCCACACACCATAATACTGTTGTTAGGGCAAGGGAGAGTGGGGAAATTAAACTCCTTTATTTTTCTCGCCCTATGTCCTAAGCAGAGGTGTTTTAATTTTTGAAATAGGCTTTGGCGTGTTTCCCCAGACTTCTGTTTGCGAAGTTAATTTAAAAGTGACTCGCAGCAAACTCTCTTTAGGGTTAAATCAGAAGTATTGTTTATTCATGCATTCAAACACAGGGGAGATTGTCGCAACTGCATACACAGGAGATAGGAAAGAAAAGAGTTTTACAATTAGGAATAACTTAAAACAAAAAAAACAAAGATGTGGATATTAATTCACATGAATGTCAAGAGTCCAGAATGTCAGAGTCCACTGAGGGTTCCTTCACCTTAGGAGTTAAAGTTCAGGTGGGTTTAGCTAGCTGAAAGCAGGAGTTGCAGAATTCCTTTAAAGTTGGTGCTGACGCAGCAAGTTGGGGTTGGTATCCAGAGACTTGGTCCACTCTACAGGCAATGGCAGGAATCTTCCAGAGAACAAGGTTTTGACTTGAGACAGGCTTTGTTGTCAGCCTGGAGTCCTGCTTTGATGTTGACAGGTTGGATGTTAATAGCAGACTGCCCTTGGAGTTCAGGAATGTAACATTAAAACTTTCCAAAGGCTAAAGAAGTTTAGGTCATGTGATGTTGCCCATTGATGAGACATTTTCAGGGTAACAATCAGTTTCTATGCCTCTGGTCAAAATCTATCATTCACCTTAGGAGATAGATGGTGGTTATTAGCACCTCCACACATATAGCAAGTTTCGATGGCTCTCTCTTGTTATAAGTCCAGGCTGGGCAGACAGGACATATGCTGCTGCCTTATTTCATTGACTCTAATGGGTTCACACAATGATAGGTGAGAGATTCCATGAGGATGAGGGTTGAGCTTTGTCCTCTAATTGCTGCTGGAAGCTTCCAGAACTGTAGCCACCGTACAAATCATGTGACCTGCAGCAGCCATGTTTTTGCTCCAGCAAAGTCCATTATTAAATGTGCAGAAAGTACAATTTGATTCAGTTTAGGATCTCTTTCATGTCTTATGGACATGACACTGTCTTTATCAAAGATCTCTGTATGGTCATTCAGTGACTAACTCTGTTAGGGTAGGGTGGATGTGTGATGTGTGTCAGTGTTGGGGCAGGTGACTAAGAGCTGTGAGCCGACTGTAAGTATGTTTTAGCAAACAGATCTCTGCACAAGGTGCTAAAGCTTTAGGTCATGTACTCATCAGGACAAACACAAGGATGTCAAATTTCAAATGATCACGAGGAGAAAAGGATGCTGATTGGTTGGTAAATTGAGAAAATTTAAACAACAGGTTAAGGAAGCCATTTTATACTGTTACTATGCCACAGCTATGTATTTTCCACGAACAGAATACTGCCGTCAGTCCAAAAAGACATTCTGCCTGCCACACAATTGAGCAACATCGTGTCAGAATTTCAGTGCTGGTGCAACACAAGCCTTCCATCCCAGCGATTAGCTGATCGAATCACACAGCACCTTCCTTCAGTTGTTCATAGTAGCCAGTGCACAGGCTGTAATGTCGAGCTCGCAATATGGCTCATTTACACTTGCGAGAAGCAACATATATTTCATAAGCAGGGACCCATTGTCTGCAAACAAAGCAAATATGTTCAAGCCTTGTGCCATTTTTCAATTACCCAGGAGCTTTGGGAGCCTATAGTTCCCTGTTACTTTCTCCACAGCAATGCCTTGGCCAATCAGAGTTGACTTACCAACCAATCAGCACCCTCTTCTCCTGTAGTTTACAATGTTGTGATCATTTGAAATTTGGCATTCTTGTGTTTGTCCTGATGAGTGCAGGGTGAAAAGCTTCTGCTCTCTTTTCAGCAATATTCAAGCTCTGCACTACAAAGCAACTGCTAGCTACTGTTGTACACGCAGAAGACTATAGTGTGGTAATGCTGACAGACCCTGGAATTTCAGCCTCATGCGAGAACGTTAAAAGGATCACCTTCGCTGAATGTCATCCCAAGTGGTTAACAAATTCAGAATTTTTCTGAGGAATACACAAATGAAAGGTTAAAGTAAACTATTGTGTTTTGGACAACAGCTGTAGGATTCCTGGATATCTGATTTTGAAAGAGATTTTCTCTCCCTCTCTCGCTATATCCCCAAAGCCAGCAATCCACCCTTCATATTCGCCACCCCCCACCCAGCCCCGATGCCACTCGAGCCAGTCTCCAGGAGGCAAGTGACAGCAGGTAGTTTCCATTCTCAGTGCGTAAAGCCAGGTGCTGCTTCCTGTAATACCACAGGATATAAAATACAGACAAACACCCGGATACAAACAGCTGCATCTCTGAGCAAAAAACTCACTACAAAAAAAAACATTTAGAGCTAGATTCCCACCCATGCAATTGCTGGACTTCCAATTCCCAATCTGCACATTAACAGCAAATGGGTTATTCAAGGAGCAGTGGGGCTGAGTAGGGATGAAAATGGAGATCAACTGGTGGATGCAGAATGCATGGTTGAGGTGTTTTCCGAGAAAGAGGACTTTGCCAAAGCTAGTTTAACTAAGACGGGTCTTGTGGTGCAGTGGGTAGTGTCCCTACCTTTGGGCCTGAAGCTCCAGGTTCAAGTCTCACTCCAGACTTGATGACCACAGAAGGCATGTTCATAACATAGCCAGATTATCAGCTTGTAAATCCTTCCAATACACCTGATGGCAGGCTGTAAGAGTGGGAGTGTTTCCTGGTCAGCCATACTGCAGGAGGCAACAGTAAACCACTGCAGTTATTTGCCAAGCACAGTCATGGACCAATCCAATGGGAGTCCATTGTCATCAACACCCTCTTAGAGCATGGTACCCGAAAGAGTAGGAGATTGCCAGGATATTGGGTGAGATGAAACAAAGGGGAAGCATCAAAATGGCTGGCAGCACTCACTGAATAAGTCACCTCACCCAAACAGGATGCATCATAGGTTCCAGAGGAAGACCAGGGTAGAAATTGCAGAGGCGCTGGCCAAAATTTTTGAATCTTCCTTAGAATGTGGTGCCAGAGGGCAGCAGGACTTGTTCAAAAAGGTGGAGGAGGAGAAACCTGACAATTACAGGTCAGTCACTTTAATATCAGTGGCTGGGGAAGCTTTTTAGAAACAATAATCCAGGAGAAAATTAACAGCCATTTGGATAAGCATGGATTAATAAAGAGGAGCCAGGACAGATTTATTAAGGATAAATTATGTTTGACTAGCTTGATTAAAGTTTTTAATGAGGTAACAGAGTGGATGATGAGACTTTAGCTCACGGTTTAAATATGAACTTCCAAAAGGCGATTTATCAAATGCCACAAATTAGGCTCGTTAGCAAATTAAATCCATGGGATAAAAGCGACAGCAGCAGCAGCACGGACACAAAATTAGCTGTGGGATAGAAAACAGTTGTAGTGAATCAGACTGGAGGGTAAGTGTATAATGTTCAGTATGAAGGCCGCTGCTGTTTCTAATATACCTCAGTGACTTGTACTTGGAGGTACAAGGCCTAATTTCAAAATTTGTAGTTGACATAAAACCTGGAAGTGTAGTGAACAGCAAGAAAGACAATAATAAACTTCAAGATGACACAGACAGGCTGATGGAATAGGCAAACCCATGGCGGATGAAAGTCAATATAGAAAAGTGAGGAGTGGTAAGTCTTGGTGGGAAGAATGAGGAGAAACATTCAATCCTAAATGAAGTCTAAAAGGCGGCACACCTGGCCAGGGTGAGTGTGTTTGTGGACAAATCTTTGAGGGCAGCAGGACAGGTTAACTAGGCAATTACTAAGGCACGTGGGATCCCGAGTTTTAGAAATAGAAGCATACAGTACAAATGCCAGGAAGTTACCACCTAGAAGGACAAGGACAGCAAGTAGATGGGAATACCACTACCTGGAAGTTCCCCTCCAAGCCACACATTATCCTTACTTGGAAACATATCGCTGTTCCTTCACTGTCGCTGGGTCAAAATCCTGGAACTCCCTCCCTAACAGCACTGTGGGTGTACCTACACCACAGGGACTGCAGCGGTTCAAGAAGGCAGCTCATCACCACCTTCTCAAAGGCAATTAGGGATGGGCAATAAATGCTGGCCCAGCCAATGACACCCACATCCCATAAAAAAAGTTATGCCAGACCTTCAACACAAGTTCACCAGTCCAATTCTGAACACCACACTTTGGGAAGGCTTTGGAGAGGGTATAGAGGAGATGAACTAGATTGGATCCAGGGATAAGGGATTACAATTACATGGTTAGGCTGGAGAAGCTGCGTTTTTTAAAATTTATTCTTTAATGGGATGTGGGTGTCACTGGCAAGGCCAGCATTTGTTACCCATCCCTGATTGCCCTTGAACTGAATGGCTTGCTAGGCCATTTAGAAGGCATTTAAGAGTCAAGTCTGGAGTCACATGTATGGCAGACCAGGTAAGGACAGGTTTCCTTCCCTAAGGGGCATTAGTGAATAAGACGGTTCCAGTTTCATGGTCTTCAATACTGAGACTAGCTTTATATTCCAGATTTTATTAATTGAATTTAAATTCCACTGGTGGTGGGATTCGAAACCCCACCCCAGAGGATTAGCTTTAGCCTCTGGATTAGTAGTCCAATGGCATTACCTCTACACCACCATCTCCCCTTAACCTGGAGCTGTTCTCCTTAGAGCAGAGAAAGGCAAGAGGAGATTTGATAGAACTGGTCAAAATCATAAAGGCCTTAGATTGTTTATCTTGATTTGCTGTCTCTCCAATGGCCGATGGGAATAATCAGGGACACGGATTTGAGGTGAATGGCAAAAGACCGGGACCAACATAAGGACATATATTTTTACACAAGTGGCTAGGGTTTCGAAAACTCTGCCTGACAGCGGTGGACAAAGCAGCCTTCAAAAGAGGATTGGGTAAACGCTTGGAGAAAAAAGGGGTGTGGAGGAGTGGCACAAACTGCATTGTTCCTTCAAACAGCCAGGGCAGGTTTGATGGGCCGAAGGTCTCCTGTTCTGTTATACTCTATGAACAGTCTTTCAACTCTATAACCATTTAATGCAATGATATGGAATATAATGAAGTTTGTAATTTCTTCAAATTTCCCAAGTTGATCAATTGAAACCAGATTGGAAGGGAGGGTGCTGAGCAGGAGTTAAGTCCCACTGCAAAGTAACGGGGACTTTATGGTTTATGGGGTCTGATAGGCTGAAGGAAAAAAATGAACGTTGGAAAGCCATGATAAGAAACTGAAAACATCTGGAATGTAAAGCAAGCCAGTTAGCTTCTGGAGGAGGATGAGGTAACATTTTGATGGGCTCCACCAAACTTTCAACTACTTCTCCCTTCTTTTAGCTGCCTGATATATTGGCCCAGCATTTTCTGCTCTCATAAAACTGCCAGGCCCTTGACCTGATTGATACCAGCAAGATCTGGAGGCTGATTATCTGCTTTACCATTTTGGAAACGGTAAAATTACATGGTGGTTCTGGCAGCAGGCTGGTGAACAGGAATTGCCACAGGCCTTTCATCAATAATATTGGCAAAATAACAAGCCGCACCCCCTGTGTCACTCACCCGCAGCAGTTTCTCTTTCTTTTTGCGCACTTCCTCCCATTCGTTGATCAGCCGGCCCCACAGGATCCATGTGTCTTCCTCCAAGTGGCTCAAGTTGCTCGAAGCTGAGGAGCTGGAGACCAGTGAGCCGCTGCTGTTCCGTCGCGACCCATTCACCGACCGTAATGACTTACTGTCGGCCTCCAGCAACCTAGCAAAAGTCGAGAGAGACAATTCCAGTGGGGGTTTCTGGACTCGTAATGGGATATTACTGTTTTGTAAAATGCACACCACGTCTCAGTAATTCCCCTCACACTAGAAACTGGTGCAGCAGTCACAACGGCCAGTCCTTCAATGAGAATGTTGTGTCGCATTAATGACAGGAATCGGCAGTCAACGTAAAAGTTGAAGGAAACCACAATAGTGAGTGCCAGTAATAGGGAACAACCTGCGGCTCCTATCTCACCTGCATGCCCACTCAAACATATCCCAAACAAAATCCTCTGACAACTTGCGCAGCTTCAGCTGAACCCAGTATCAGCTATTTCATGGCTCACCATGGAGGCGAGGCTTATAGGTGCTCCCAATAATGTTTGGGTCTATATTATCCGGCTCAGAAATATGTCAACGCACTGGCTCACGGAGAATAGATCAAAAATGAAACCGCCCAGGTACAGTATGTTTTACACTGAAGCAGTACTGGATTTCTGTCACCAGAGGGCCCCTGTCAGCTAAAACGCGAGAGGGGTCAAAAGATGGGCACTGCAGCATTTTAATTCCAGGGAGGGGCAGGATTAGGGGAACACTGCACACTCTAGATGGACAGTCTTAAATAATACCTCCCAATGTCTGCTGCCTCAACATCTACCCAAATCTTCCTCGGGTTTTCCTGCAGTATCAGCCTCCCTGGGACGTTCACTCTATGCTTTCACCAGCCTCTGCGTAACATTTATCAAGGTGTGTGTGTGCAGCACTCTCCAGGTTTGAAGCAATGCAATACAATAATGCACACCCAGGGTCAGATTTTCAATTCCTTCCCCAATAGCAATGCATTTTGGAAGGAAAAATTAGGAAACGTAATATAAACTAAAGGATAGTTTTAAAGGGAGAAATGGACTGCGTAGGGGGAAAATCACATACGCAACTGTTCATGCACAACAAGTTAGTGAGGCTGTTAAAGATCTTTGCCTTTATCAATAGAGCAAAACAAGTTGCGATAAACTTTTATAAATCACCGAATCATCCCGAGCTGGAGGATGGAGTTTAAATTCTGGGCACCGTGCTTTAAGGAACTTTGTCAAGGCCTTAAAGAGGGAACAGAGCAGATTTACTGGAAAGGTACCAGGGGATGAGGAACTTCAGATACTGCATGTCAAAAGACTAGAGCTGAAGTTATTCTCTTTAGGGCAGAGGTGGTCAGTGGAAGGCTTAGACATTCAAAGTTACTAAAGGGGTTTATTAGAGCAGGCGGCTGCCACAAGGAGGGTCAGCAACCAGAGGGCACGGATTTCAGAAAATTAGCTGAAGGATTAGAGGAGCAAAGAGGATTTTTTTTTAAAAAAATGTCGCGAGTTATGATGATCTGGAACGCACTGCCTGGAAGGATGGTGGAAGCAAATTCAACAGGAACCTTCAAACAGAATTGGTAAATGATTGCAAAGGGAAGATTGGCAGCACTGTGGAGAAGCAGCAGGGGAGTGCAACTAATTGGACAGCTCTTTCAAAGAGCCAGCAAGGCAGGCACAGGGAGCTAAATGGCCTCCATCTATGCTATATGATTCTATCATCGCCACACTGCACAGATTTCCCAATCTATCCCACATAAATCGAGCCTACCAAAACATCTGGTGCTTAAATTGATGATAAAGTTCATGGCTAGGTCCTCCTCCTGACCTTCTGACTTACAGCGGGTACTCTAGATTCCTTCCCATCAATGTCTCCCATCTTTATTCACAAAGCTTTGTATTTGTTTTCTTCAAACTCAATAACCCAATCCAACCATCCGCGATGAAGTCAATATCCTGTACTGGCCGCTCGCCATACAACTGTGAAACAATAAACGAGGTGTACGATGATCAGATGGTACTTAGCAACATGTCTCAGTTCATGACATAAGAATGATTATGAGGTAAACTCTCCTTTGGGGTATAAGGCGGGAAAATGTGAACTTGTCCACTTTGGCATGAAGGAGCAGCATATTATTTAAATGGAGAGAGATTGCACAACTCTGCAATGCAGAGGGGATCTGGGTGTCCTGCTACATGAATCACAAGTAGTTAGCATGCAAGTACAGCAAGTGATTAAGAAGGCAAATGGAATGTTGTTTATTGCAAGGGGAATGGAATATAAAAGTGTGGATTATTTTGCTAGAGCTGTACAGGGCATTCATGTGACCATATCTAGAGTACTGTGTACAGTTTTGGTTTACTTATTTAAGAAAGGACATAAATGCATTAGACGCAGCTCAGAGAAGGCTCACTCGACTGAGTGGGATGGGGGAGGCTACCTTACGAGGAATAGTCGGACAGGCTGGACGTATCCATTGGAGTTCAGAAGAACAAGAGGTGATCTTATTAAAACACCAGGTCCTGAGAGGACTTGACAGAGTGGATGCTGAAAGGATGTTTTCCCTTGTGGGAGAGACTAAAACTAGGGGACACAGTTTAAAAATAAGGAGTCGCCCCTTATAAGATGGAGGTGAGAAGAGTTTTTTTTTCTTTCAGGGGGGTCATGAGTCTTTGGAACTCTTCCCCAGAGACCAGCGGAGGCACAGTCATTGAATATGTTTAAGGCAGAAGTAGATTGACTCCCTTGCTAGTCAGTAACTAAGGCTATCGGGAGGTAGGTGTAACATAGAGTTGAGGCCACAATCAGATCAGCCATGATCTTGTTGAATGGCAGAGCAGGCTTGAGGGGTCGAATGGCCTACTCCTGCTCCTAATCCGTGTGCTCGTATGTTCCTGTTGCACAAACAGTGTACAGTGCATCTCCAGGACACACACTGTACCGAGCTCAGGAGGATTCTTTTCCTGACTGTCTTATGGAGAATAATTTAATTTAGGATAATATCAGACTTTCACACTAAGAATTGCAAAACAAAGTGCCAAAATAAAGTCCTTGACATTTCATGACTGTAAAGCAACATTAAATGTTGCAAATTGTACTTCACCGCTAGAAAATAATCAGCGAACAGAATCACAATAGAAATCACAGAATGGAGACAGCGGAAGCCGTTACTGCAGGTTACCCCGGACAGTCACCCTCACTGGTATAATAAGCCTTGAAGGAAATGCACCAAAAATTATGAACAGGAAAGATACTGCAATCGTAGCTCACATATCATTCTGATGAAGAAAATCTTTCAGCACACAAGCTAATAGGGCTACCACAGGGGATAGCAAAACACCTACCGTGGCAAAGAAACAATCCTCAGAATCTCCGGAGCGACCAGACTGCCCTTTTATTCCATGCTTTTTAATCAAGAACGGGCTTAGAAGAAATAAAGATTCAAGCCACAGGCTTGACCCAAATAGTGAGCCCAGCTTAGTTCTAATTCAGAAAACACAGCTCTGGTTAAATTGCAGCATTGGAAGCTTCCTTGCTACAATGTCACCCACCTTGTGTTCTCCTACAAACAACCCTCACCTGTTTTGCTCCTCCAACTTCGCCAGTAGTTCCAGCTCATCTGGACTGAGGTTATCAGAGGAGGAAGAATCAGGACTGACTGCCGGGCTCGCCATGGGAACAAGGCTTTGCAGTGTTAGGGTCTTCATCCATCAGAAGGTAAAGCACTGTTTCCCGGCAAAATTTATATCATCTAGGAGAGATGGAGAATAGAGAGCTTAACATTGACAACCATCAGATAATCTCTGGTATATACTAGGTGCAGCCAGTTTACCCCAAAGTAAAAGAGATGCACTCCACACCAAAATTAGTCAAGTTAACAGATTTCTTTCCTCAACTAGACCAGGCAAGTAAATAAAAAAGACCTACATTTATATAATGCCTTGCACAACCTCAGGACAATCAAGTGTTTTACATCCATTGAAAGTACTTGTGAACTGTAGTCAATGTTATAACGCAGGGAAGGCAGCAGCCAATTTGTACATGGCAAGGTCTCAAACAGCAGTTAATGGCCAGGTCATCGGCTTTGCCTCGGATGCGGTATAAATATTGGCTCCTGACACCTGTTCTTCTTTGAATACTGCCATGGGTTCTTTCACGTCCATCTGAGAGGGCAGAGCCTCGGGTTAACATCTCATCTGAAAGACAGCACCTCTGACTGTGCAGCACTCCCTCAGTACTGCCCCAAAGGGTCATCCTGGATTATATGCTCAAGTCCTAGAGTGGGGTTTAAAAGCACAGCTTTCTGACTCACTCACACAGGCAGGAGTGTGATCACGGAGCCTTGGCCACCATTTAAAGCCTCATTTTCCCTTATCCATGACTGCAAAAGAGTCCCCTGAATTGGTGCGGTTACTATTACTGCTGGGTACCAGCACACGTGGATTTGAAAATAGCCATGTGGGGGTGAACTATTTTGAAGTCTTTCATAACAAGTGCAAAGTGAACCAATTTTAAATATTAATGCACTGAAGCTTGCAGCTTTCATAGAATAAAGTGCTGAACATTTTTCAGCACTTTCATTGCACAAGTAGTACAGCCATTGCCTTCAGGCATTCTTGCAATATTGATGTGGCCTAGTCTATTTGTATCAACAAGGCCCACACTACCCATTCCATTGCTGGTTAAGTGATGTATTTTTGTTACTTCCAGTCCAAGTTTTTTTTTGCCCAGATTACACTTGGTCCTATTTCCAGCCCTGACTCCATTTGCTGGAAGGTTACACCCAGGAAAAAAGGTAGCCAGCTGACAACAGAATTACAGCAAGTTTAGCAAATGGACTTAAACCGTTACATCTCAAATCGCATGTTGAGCTGGCACAAGGCAAGAGTACAATGTATTGAGCCACTGTGGCAAAAGATAGACTTATAGCGAGAGCCAGAGCCACACAGCCAGAGTTCCTGGCCACAGAAACACCATCAAAGGGACCAGGCAATAATTGTTCCAAAACATGGAGCCTGATTAGAGAAGCCATTCCTATATAAGGCAGTATCTATGGATGGTAGAGACTAAAATTGGATTGTTTTCTTAATGACTTGAGAACAGGAACTGTGTGCAAGCAAAGGGATTTTGGCGTGTATGAATACAAGTCACTAAAAACTACAGCATGAGAACAAAAAGCAATCAAAATGGCCAATGGCGTATTGGCCTCTTTCTCGAGAGGGTGGTAATATAAAGTGGTGGATTGAGGAGTGATTGAAGTCCCATTGGGAATCCACATTCTGTCAGCAACATACTTCAGGAAGGGGCGCAGCACAGATTCAGTACAATGGCATAGGGGCTTAATGGGTTAAGTTAAGAGAACTGGTTGTATGATCTTGGGGAAATCTCACCGAGACATTTCAAATGATAAAAGCATGCGATAGGGCAGAATGGTGAAATTATTTCCTCTGGTGAGGGAGTCCAGAACAAGGAGGCACAACATTAAAATTATAGCAGTCAGGAGTGAAATCAGGAAGCACTTCCTTCCTTTCCCCCATAAATGTCAGTGGAAATCTGGAACCCTCTCCTCAAAAGGCTGGGGATTCTGGGGCTCAAATGAAATTTTGAAGACAGCAATCGTTAGAGGTGTTTAGGTCAGAGTATCAGGGGCAGGTACATGGAGATTAAGTACAGAGCAGGCATGATCTAACTTAATAGTGGAATAGGCTCGAGGGGAGGGGTGAATGACTGACTTTGGTTCTTTAATTCACGTTCTGATAGCTGCATCAATCACTTTGAACCAATTCTTTGACCAGCGGAGCTGCGGTTCAGGAGCAGAGAGAAAGGAAGAGCAGGTACTGAAAAAACGTCCATTCATTTGGAGTATTTAAAAGAGGGGGCATTCAGGCAAAGTAGCCGATCGGGAATAGAACCTTTGACTGTTAACTGCACCGTTCCAAGAAATTCAGGCCACAGAAAACATACCTTAATTTATTTCTGACGGGGTTTAAAGCTCATCATGTGGGAAGAAAGTAAATTGCCAGCAGATCTGAAGACTGCAAGCTGCTCCCAAGGCAGGTCCTTCACACAAATTAAACATTCACTCTCCATTTTTGTACAAGTCAGGTCAGGAAGCAATAGTCTGCACACTGAAAGCACGGCTGCACGGGTGATTGCACTGGTCACAGGTACGTGCTGCATCACAAAGCCTGGACAATCCACAGGACAGAGGTCAGTGTAAGATGCAAGGCTGGGTTTAGCACCCCCTGCCTTTTCTGCTGTATTTGGTTCGTCCCCACATTATGTGGAATGTTCTTTGGTGGCACATCATATTAATCTTAGCGTGAAGACTAGAACTAGAAGAATAGCCCTTTGATCTGTTCTGAAAGAATGTGATGCACTATGCACAGAGAGGAATAACTAGGGAGCGGGTTGCAGATCAAAACCAGCTGCAGGATTCAGTGCCATGAAAAGACTGACTTGCGTTTATACAGCACTATCCAGGACCAGCAGAACTCTCAAAGTGCTTTGCAGCCAATGAAGTGTTTTGAAGTGCGGTCACTGTTATGATGCAGGAAACACAGCAGCTAATTTGTACACAGCAACGGGATAATCACCAGGTAAACTGTTCCAGTGATGTCGCCTGAAGGATAATTAATAGTTAGGGAAGGACTTCTCTTGTCATCTTCAAAATAATCCCATGCAATCATTGGCTCAAACCTGGGCCAACTCCCTCGTCAGCAGGGATAGGGAGTGTGGTGTACACACCCCTCCCTAGCAGCGGTTGGACAGGATTGTACACACACCCACATCCCCCACCAGCAAGTTTTAGGCAGGAGAAACTATCTGCCGTGCTTGTGCTACACACATATGCAACATGTTTGACTACCTGGTTACGTAACTACACTGAGTATGGTGGGAAGAAACTGCACAGGTAGTTAGGCTAAATAATTATCCAGTTATTTAAAAGAAAACAACATTTGATTGTTGCTAATCACTTTGCGCCATGTTTATTCAGAGCCTTCGATGAAGCTAGTCCTATCAGTATCCATGCTATTTTGGTCTCATCCATTTACACCACAATATTTTTGAGCCGTTTGGCTCACTTGTATACGCTACAAGCTACATATTCACACAAAGGGCCTTGTCCTTTGCAAACAGAACGAGCATGGTCACGTATTACGCCTTTTTAACCTAAAGGAAAGCTTGGGGGACAGCCATTCCCTTGTTCATTCCTCTTGGCAATGCCTTGACCAGAGTCGACCTGCCTGGTTTGAATTTAAACAAAAGCTTAGCAGTTAACTGGTCTCTGGTGCATTCTCCATGACAATGCCTCCCTCACTCAGTCCACTTGCTAAACAATCAGCACTCTCTTCTCATGTCCCATTACATTGTTGATCCTGTGAGATTTGGTATTCTAGCAAACCTGTCCTGATGAGTGCAGGACGCAAAGCTTCAACAGCACGTCTTTTTTCAGCAATACTCAAGCTCTGTACTGCCAAGCGACTATATATACTCTCAGCGAAAGAGAAATAAAGTATCAGCAACAGCGGGGGCAGGATGTTGCAGGAAATCTCGCAGTGTGAGTCAGTAAAGATTCCTGTCAGCTTGAAGCTAAGTTACTGGAAGTGTGAGGGCAGTGGGGCACCTGGGATCTCAGTGAACAAGCAGACTATTAATCTATTTCCTTAACCAGTGAGAGTTAAAGATTAGGTAACAGGGGAACAGAAAAGAGAGTGAATGAGAATCAAATCTGGAAAAGGAATGAAAAATGAAAGTAAAAGGGGAAACGAAAGACTGATGAATAGAGAGTGTAAAATGGACCAAAAGGGAAAAATAAATTTCAGAACGACTTCAGCATTTTCAAAAGGCGTTTGATAAAATGCTACATGTTGGACTTCTGGCAAAATTGAAGCTCAGGTGATGAAGTTGACAATAGCAGCATGGATACAATAGATACACCTGGTCGCGGCCAGACGGGTCCATCCGTTCCAGGATAGGCTTCCTGTTTGTGTCCCGTGCGTTCGCTGTCAGATCCACCGACGTCAAGCCAGTGTTCTTCTCTGACCACTGCCTCCTACTGGCTGACTGTCACTTAGAGGAAGACCAGAGGGTTGGCCAGGGGACATGGAAGCTGAACATGCAAATGCTGACCCCAAAGAACATTGAGGAGCTCAAGAGGGATTACAAAGGTTGGAGAACCGTGAAACCCCTCTTTGAGTCCCTGACACACTGGTGGGAAGCGACCAAAGGAAATATCAAGAGGTTTTTCATCCTCAAAGGTGTCCAGAAAGCTAGAAAGGAACAGAGGGAAATGTCCCAAATCCAGAAAAACATGCAGAACCTGCTGCGGCTGCAGTCGATGGGGGGTCGATGTCAAGGAGCAACTCCAAGAGGTGAAGAGCCAGCAAGCCTCGCTCTTTCCCTCGGAGGCCTCCAAGATCATCTTCCGTTGCAGAGTCCGCTCCGTGGAGCAGGATGAGACGTGCTCATGTTTCTTCTTCCAAAAGGTACACAGAGAGAGCTCTGTGATCAGCAGCCTGAAGGAAGAAGACGGCTCAGTAAAGTCATCGCAGTCCGACATTTTGAGGATCAGCAAATCTTTTTATGCTGGATTGTATGACGTGAAGCCCACAGACAGCATGGCCTCCCAGTCCTTTATCACGGAGGTCTTAGATGACAGTACACGGGAGAGCCTGGACAAACCGCTAACTCCTGACGAACTGACTAAGGCCCTTGAGTCCTTCGAGTAGAGTAAAACTCCCGGAAGCGACGGCTTGCCGGCAGAGTTGTATTCGGCTCTGTGGGACTGGATCGGCCCAGACCTGCTAGAAGTGTACGAGAGTATGCTCCTGGCCGGTAGTATGTCAGAATCCATGAGGAAAGGCATCATCACCCTCATCTACAAGCACAAGGGGCCAAGGCAGATGCAGGGATATAGATAAAGAGGTGAGTGGGCCTCACTGGATTGCCTCTTCGAAAAAGCCAGCGTAGAATTAATGTGCTGAAACTCTTTCGAGTTATCAACAGTCACAGATTGCAACTCTTTCGAGTACAATCACAGTTCTTGGTTTCCGGGAGTGGGACATGAACCCACAACCCTCTGATTCAGAGGCGAGGGTGCTATGAACTGAGCCACAGCAGCTCACCCTGTGCTCTACTGGACATGGTTACATGCAGGAATGCGACTCAACAATTTAAATTGCTGCCTTTCAGGTCTGGGGTGTGAATTGCATTAACAATCATCAGGTCATTAAAAGGGTACTTACATTCTGAGCCCTAACTTTTGGCGGTGAGTTTAGTGGGCAACCAACATGCCAATTTAGCAAGTTCTTAAAGATAACAGGGGGGGCCAAGGGCAAGATGCCGTTTACAGGAGGCAAAATGGCAGAACAGCTTAAATCTATTAGTAAGTTATAGAGATTGAACTCAAGATTTCTCTCTTTACCCCCTCAACCGAATTGCACAGTAATAATGGTGTGGACAGGAACTCACTGATATTTTTCCAGCCAGATTTGGCAAATTGTTTCCATTCTTTAGCTGTCAAGTTAAGAGTGAAAGGAAGTTTCCAACAATATAGCAGTGACTACACTTTGCAAGTACTTCATTGGCTGTAAAGCACTTTGAGGCATCCAGTGGTTGTGAAAAGCTCTAAATATAAATGCAAATTTCTCTTTTTCTTTTAAGCTGATGTTGAGCCTGACCGATAAATACAGGAAAGGCCAACAGCCCCTCATCCTGCAAAAATGAAGCTCATTCACAAACAGAGATGGAGTTAAAATAAAGTTGCTGTGTGACTTTCTGACCTGTGGCTACTTTGATGATCAGCTGCACAGTGAACCTGCTTTGGTCACAGTGACCTATTCTGCAAAGTCTGAAAACGACACCTGTCAGGCAATTGTACTGCACCTCATCAGCAAGGGTTAGAAAGGCAGCAGTCAGTAAGGCCGCAAGTTCCATACCTCGAGTCCTGGGCTCCCTCACTGTACGCATTGTTAAGGGAAGTGATTTTTTACAAGGTCCTTCATTCAATACTCAGTACAGTATACTCAGGACGAAATATACACATCTCAAAACCATATTAAGGAACAATGGGGGAAATAACAAGGCATTAGCTCCACATGGAGAAACAACGCCCCTTCCAGACCAGCGCTGCAAGCTTTACCTATCAGGATGCTCAGCCTTTGCTCGGAGCCCCACATCTTTGTTGAAAATTTCCTTTATAATTCAAGCAAACAATCTGATAACTGGGTGCAGAGATCAATTAACTTCCTAGTTCCAAAACTCAGCCCAAGATCATTTTAAATATAAATATCAGCTTCCTCCCTTGAAATGTGGTCCCTTATTCACTTTCAATTTGGTTAATCGAATAATAAAATCATTTGAAAGTTCCAGCCAGGCTGAATAATATTTCACTGCCACCTGCACATATTCTACAGTATCTAAGCTGTAAACACAATACTTACCACAATGATAACGACATAAATATTTAAAAGCCATGTCCAGAAAACGCACATTACACAAAGCAGCATGACACAAACTACAACCATCAGGTTTGGGATCAGCACAGTCATCATACAGTCCAGCATTTCTTTAAATCTCGAGTTGGATTTCTGTATGTACTGTAAGATCACAATTTGATATCAGTGAGCAAAGGGTTAAAAAAGGTCAACACCTACAACAGTGATGTCCAGCCAAATGCCAGTTTGGTTCAGTTTGCTGTACTCTGGCTATAGTCACCAGGTTTCACAAAGAGTTCATCTAAGCTGATAATCCAGTGCTGGCCTGGAGGCCGAGTGCTACATCGCCAGAGGTTCCACTAAAACCTCAACTGCTAAAAACGGGTGGGTATGGGTCAGGAGAGAGGATATTAGGTTAAAAATCTGAAACACAAACCCAACCTGCCACTTCCCCGCCCACATCCAGTTTTAGCAAAGGTGAACGAAAGGCAGGCAACAGAACTGTTTCTCAGGAGACGGTTCACTCATTTAAATCCTCCGAGGAGGCTTTGTGCTTTCATTTGAACAGTGCTTCTGTTTCCAAGCTCCCAGGGCCGGGTGTCCCAGGCCTCAGGAAGCCTGGCAGATAAAAGGAGGTGAGAAAGTTGGAATCCAGAAGGTAAGTTCCTTTACAGAACTGCTTGCAGACCAAGAGCAGGAATGCTTCCTGCAGGTCCAGCAACCAAATCTGTAAACCCACCCCCCACCCCCTCCAGCCCTAATTCAACAATCTCCTTCCTACACCCCAAAAACGTCCCCCCCTCCACCACCCCATTACCCACAAACCCAATGGTCGCTGGCCCTCAGCAACTCCAACTTTCACCTCAACCTCAAATTCACCTCCAATCCCCGAACATCCCCTTCCCCCATAAACACCTCGTCCCCCTTCCACCATGCACCTTCTCCCCGCACCCCATCACCCCTCCAAAAAAAACTGATCCTGGGCTGCACCCTTTTCTGAAGGCTTCCCCACCCAAGACACAGGCAAGCTCATCAATCTAGCCGCTTCCTCACAAAGAAAGCCCTTTTGTTTTTGCATTTAGGACGGTCAGACTTCTGGTTCCCTCTATAACTCCTCTCCCCCGTGCCCAGTAAATCAAGGCCCAAAAGGTCTGGTCCAGTCATTCATGTTAAAGATCCCATGACAACATTGACAGAGCAAGGGCACTTCCTGGTGTCCTGGCAAACAATCCTCTTTCAACCAGCACTAACAAAAATATATATATTGACACTGTGTTTTCAGATGTTTTCGACAAGGGGCATCTCATATCTTTGTGGATACTACGCTAACAGAGTGAAGATTCTGTGATCCATTATCTATTAATGAAAGGCCAACAGACATTCAAAACGTTCTAAGCTCAGTGAGGGAATCTGATAACATTTTTTTTTTAAAACACAAGAGCAAAGCTCAGCTCCATCAATATTTAAGCCCTTCAACTGAATATATTCCCAGGCAAAGACAAATCAATACACTCAGTGTCGATGCGCTGAAACCTAGGAGACAGCTGAGTGGAATGAAACAACTGAGGGAGCTTTGGCTTGAAGGGAAACAGTTTTAGGTGGGAACCGCCAAGCTTACTATTGATTTTAAACCTTGTGGAAAGCATATGACCTAGTTAATAGCAGAAAACAGGTTCACCAAATACAAGTATGTGATTCATGTAATAACATTGCTTTTCTCACCATATACACGGTTTCTCTTCCTGAGTCATGTTTGCATAGGTGGTTGATTGTTCAATAATTTGATCAATTTACATGTTGACAATTCACGTGAGTTCATTAGTTTATATGGTTTCACTGCTTAATTTATAACAATTAAAATATGAAGTAGAAATAATGAACTTTCATTGACAGAAAGCCTCTCACATCTTCATGTCACCTCAAATGCCAATGAAATACGTTTGATGTGGTCACTGTTGTACTGTAGGCAAACACAGCCATGGCAGTCAATCTGCACCAAGCAGAATTTCACAAAATGTAATGATAATAGGCAGATGATCAATTCTAGGTTCTCTGTGAGGCACAGGGTACAAACGCAAAGTTATAATGAACCTTCATAAAACTCTTCCTTGGTCTCAACTGGAGTAGTGTTCCCAACTCTGGGCACTGCACTTCAGGAATAATGTGAGGTTTGAGAGTGCACATGAACTAGGTCACTAATGAAAGAGAGCTTGGAAATAACTATTATTGTAGTCCTGTCTTTTGAGATAAAGGTCAGCCAAAGCATAACTGAATGGTTTGAGGAGCTGAGTGCCTTTCCTCTATGTGATGACTGTATTTTCTTTTTGTGTCATAGTCCCTTAAAGACCAAGGTGAAATGGGGAGTATACCGAAAAACAGGGCAAATTGTTTTCCTGATTATGATAATTAGGTTCCAAGAAATGCTCCTTTGACCCAAGGTTGCCATGGAAATGAAAAGCTAAAAGGCAAAGGATAAATAAAAAGCTAATTGTAGTGGTGTTGGTACAAACTTCAGCTTGTGTTTTGGTTTGGCACTTCAGAACACACCCAGAATTTGAGGGGGGAAACAAGCAAGGATCTCTCCAATTCAATCAGTTTTCTGTTTGGCAGTTCAGAACAGATCCAAAAGAACTGAAGAAAGGAAGAGCAAGGAATTGTGGATTGGACAGACCCATTGCTGCCGTTTCGATGTTGCTCGAGCCCACTAGACTGTTTAAAAGGGTTGGAAAGGGGGGTCTCTTGGGGTCCTGTGCCATTAAGACTGTTGTGACCCAAATGAGAGGGGCTTTGTAGTTGAGCACCTTGTCGGTGTTAGCCATTTCTGGTGACTTCTGATAGAATACAGCTGTGGATGAATGCAACACAAAGGCTGAAATGATTGCGTGGGAACTGCCAGATCCTATATAATGAAGGCACAGTTGTAAAGACTAAGATTGCACATGGTACCACATTTACATGCAAAGTAACACAAGTGTTTGTAACTTAGTGAAGCGTATTTTTGTCATATCAGCTATTGGAAGTGAAATTTACTTCATTTTTAAATATCCTTCACTTGCTAATTTATGTTTGAATTATGTTGATTTTAGTTGGCTTGTCACAGTAAAAGCTTTAAAAGGTGAAATCTTGTCCCGTGGTTTTCTTTCCATTGACGTGAAGGGGATTCCTTTTTTAAAAATATTTATTAGTCTCTACGGGAGTCATAACATCTTCTTCCTATGTTCCTAACATCATAGGAATAGTGTCATTATCAAATTCCTGTATATTAAGTGTTTGCACACTATTACAGCAACAATTTCAAGCTGAGCATTTTGGAAGGAGTACTTCAGAGGCACAACTTAAGGAAAAAATACTGTCAGTTAAAAAAAAAATCAGATGGCCAAATCAGGTGGGGGGTGATCTGCAAGAGTGAGCACAACAGTGTAGTAAAGACAGCAAAATATCTCCAGGTTATATGAATATTTCTTACAGGTGTCAACTGTAAAGGATAAAAGCAACTCACCAATTTCTGTAGCATACAGAGCATCCTAAAGGATTTCATAGTCCGTGACCCCCGATAAATTGGGGTGGGGCCGGCTTAGGGTTAACTTGGATATGGATCAACAGATACAGATCAAAGGGTGAACAGCATATGCCTTAAGGAGGAGACAACCAGGGAGGAAACCAGCAACTCTAAAGGAACATTCAGTTAGCTCTGGGGTGAGGGTGGCAGGGTCAGAAATAGTCAAAATACACCCATATTGAAAAAGACCTGCAACACCAATCCAGGCAACAATAGGTCACAAACAGGTCAGTTACAAGTAAAATGATGCCCTTTATTCAGAGGGACAAGCTGGGGGGATACTTGGGGAAGCAGTCAGTGGGGACCTGGAAGGGGAACATCCTGCTTGGGAAATCTCCCTAGCCTCTGTAACTGGATATGAAACTAGTTGAAATAAGGAACAGAACATTTAAGAGTTAATAGATCAAACAGGAAGAGGAAGACAGGAGAGTCCCATGGGGTTTTGTGCTTCCAATCCTATTGTTTTCAACCTGCAGAACTGGCCTAGAAACCAAAACAAATAAGAAGCTGGTCAGAATTTGCTGTTGCCACAAAAATTAATAAAGAATAAAGCAATTTAGATAGTGAGGTAATTGATGAAAGATACAAGTGAATTAGATCAGTTATGGAACTGGGAAGGCACATGGCAACACCATTTATATCGCATTTTTAACACAAAAACATCTCAAGCCACTTCAAAGAAGTGTCATCAAAGAAAATTTGACACTGAGCCACAAAGATCTTACAGCAGATGCTCAAAAGCTTGGTCAAAGAGGTAGGTTTTAGACAGCATCTTAAGAGTAGGAAAGACAGGTGGAGGCAGAGAGAATCCAGGAGGGAATTCCAGAGTTAAGCAATTCCGCAACTGAAGGCATGGAGCAATTAATATGGGGGCTGCTCAAGATGTCAGGGCTAGGAGAGCGCTGATGTCTCAGGTTGTAGGCTGGAGGAGATTAGACAGAGGGAGGGTGAAGCCATGCAGGGATCTGAAAACAAGGATGGGAAATCAAGTCATTGCTTAACTGGAAACCAGTGTAGGGCAGCAAACACAGAGGTGGTGGCCGAATAGGGCTTAGTGCAAGCTAGGACACGGGCAGCAGAGTTTTGGATAACCTCAAGTTTCCAAAGGTAAAAGTAGGAGGTCGACTAGGAATGCATTAGCAGCATTCAAGTCTAGCGATAAAACAATAGCATGAATGAAGTTTCAGCAGCAAATGAACTGAGGCAGGACAGAATCGCACAACCTTACAGAGGTGGAATCAGGCAGTTTTAGTGACAATGTGGATGTGCGGTCGGAAGTTCATCTCGGGGTCAAAAATGACTCCAATTGCAAATAATCTGGTTTCGCCTCAGTCAGTTGCCAGGGAGAGGAACGGAATCAGTGGATAGTGAACTGAGCTGGTGCTGAGGACCTGGAGGCAATGACTTGAGTCTAACTCTAACCTAACATCTAGAGGAAATTTCTGCACTCAATGTTGGACAAGCAGTCTGACAATTTCAAATCAGCAGATATTGATAAATGGATAGTTGAGAAGTCAATAATATAAGTAACAAACTGGATTAACGCAGACAGACCTTGAAGTACTACAGGCATCACTTTAACGTACAGACAACGTCAATGTGCCTGATAGGATGGTAAATACAAATTCAATAATAGCCTTCCAAAGCAATTTGGATAAATGCTTGAAGGAGAAAGAATTGCAGAGGTATGGGGAGAGAGTGGGACTAACTGTGTTGCGCTTGGAATGAGCCTCTGCAGGCAATATATAAAACATGCATCATTCTATATTTATCCATCTATAAATATAGATGAGGAAGCCAATGCGCTAACTGTGCCACTGGGCAGACCCCATATAGACTGGTTGCCGCTTAATAAGAGCGCTACGCAGTTGAAAAACAGCCACTAGAAACTATACTCAGAAAAGCAAGACAAGTCCTGAAATGCTAACAGGGTGAGCTAAGAGATTGGGTAAACTTGAGCTCTGGAAGGATGAGGTGGGGTGTGGGCCAGGGCAGAGGGAAACCTTTCCCCAAATCTATAAAACCTAAAAACTGCACAGATAAAATAAACCCTGAATATCAGAGTAAGCTGAGAAGGAGAGCGAGAGAACATGGAAATGTTCACTGATCTATCCCCATTGTCTGGGAAATAGCATATCCCAGGATATCAGTCATGCCCCTTTGTCAAATGTTTCTCCAGGGACTCGATCAAGTTTTCACATTGTTGGGTAGATGCCAGTGTTGTAGCTATACTGAAACAGCTTGGTTAAAGGCATGGTTAGTTCTGGGACACAGGTTTTCAGTACTGCAGCCAGGATGCTGTCAGGGCCCAGAGTCTTTGCTGTATCCAGTGCCCTCAGCCATTTTTGATATCATGTGGAATGAATCAAATTGTCTGAAGATTGGCATCAGTAATACAGGGGACCTTGGGAGGAGGCTGAAATGGATTATCCACTTGGCAGTTCCAGCTGAAGATTTTTCTAAATTCTCCAGCCTTGTCTTTTGCACTGAGGTGCTGCCTCTACCATCAATGAGGATCACCTCACTCCCAAGACTTAATGGGCACTTGGATAAATGAAGTTGTTGAAATTACACACAAAGCACTACAGGAATAAAAGAGCAACACCAGATATATCTAGTTTGAGTGCTTTTTTGTATCTGAGCTACTTTACTGCCTATGAGCATATTCGAATCTGCAAGTTTCAATGTGTTCAGGCATTTGGGCCTGTGATCTATGTAGGATTGGACACAGACAGACACACAGACAGACACACAGACAGACACACAGACAGACACACAGACAGACACACAGACAGACACACAGACAGACACACAGACAGACACACAGACAGACACACAGACAGACACACAGACAGACACACAGACAGACACACAGACAGACACACAGACGCCCCCTGAGAAATACAGTCACACTCGAATGGAAATCGCAAGTTCAAACAAATCCCACAAAGCACTGAGCTTGCTAGTCAGTGCTCCTTGCTTTGTGAATATAACTATTTATAGACTCAGTAACTTCCCGCCAGCATTCATACGCATCACTGTCTCCTCTCACCTTGTTCAATATGGTTCTCTCAGTTCAACATCTCGTTTAGTGACACTCTTACTGCAGGAAATTGTGGTGACAAGTGAAGGAACTATCCAAACATTTGCCACTGTCTGGACAGTCAAACGACATGTTCAGAATCACAGCAGAATAAGCTGGGCCCATGGAGAAGTAGGAACAATTTCGGTGCCAAAGCGATGAAGCCAGTGCTTTCGCTTGCATTCATCCTGTTTAACTTAAATTAGGTGGAAGTACGATCACAGCGCCATGTTCACCTATGAAAACCAGCATCTCCATTAACCTACCCAAGCAGATGCAACTGCTCGTGCAATGCTAGCCTCACAGGAAACAGCTTCTAAAGCTAGGAGTCCATTTCCATCTCCCAATTTTCCAAATGAAATGACATTTTCTTGGATAGCTTGGCAGGGCCGAACCCAAAGTCAAAACACCGCAAGTACAGTGAAGGCTGAAAATTCATAGGAGCTGTCCAATCAGCACCAGCTCAAAGATGCAGGTCAGTTTTAAAGGTCTTCAGAAATCTGCCACACTCAATCAAGTCTCTCTCCCCCCACCGCCACCCCCACAACAAACTGCCAGTTTATATTCAAAGTGGCCTCTCAACTCACCAAAATCCATAGCACCGATATAAATGCTGCACTGAGTCAAAGACAGAATTGTATGAAATGCCACTGTTACTGTACCAAAAGCAACATTCAATAAAGCTCCAGTAATCAGGCTGCATTTTCTTACAAACCAACTGGGATGACGACAGCTAGTAATACACAGAGAAAAAGATACTGCAGCCCCATTTTAATCAACACCTATAAAACTTCAGTTTCCTCATTTCAGGGACTAAGCAATAGGCTTGTTAATTCACTCACAGGCAGATTTCATACTGCAGTTCAGAATAAGCACCTTTTGAGAGTCTGTCACTTTCAGGTTGGCAAACATGAAGCAGCAAAACTCCTCCACATATCCAGCTAACACAAGCTGAAGAACAGCTGCTTTGGAGTGTGATCTATGTAGGACACTGTACCCGTGATATCAGGTTGTGAAACACTGAAGCGCAAGCAATTCATGCGCAGTCTAGGCAGGAGTGACACTGTCTCACAGCAGTGAATTAAAATCAGTTTTGTACCATCACAGGCGTGGATGTTCTTTTATTGCAGAGCTTTTCTTAGTGCTGCTTCCTCCATATTTCCACCATTTCACACCCAATTGGGTTCAAAGTCTGAATGTGTAACACAGCTTCTGTTAAGTGATTAATGCTGTCACAAAGAGAGAGCAAACCAGTTCATTCCAACAACTCCAACACACTGAGCTCCTGATTTCAGCCAAAAGTCAATTTAAATAGATTCACAATAAATTATCTTTAAACATGCAGGGGGGCTGGAATCTCAGCCAGCACAATGACAGAGGCACAACATTTTCTGCAGTCCCCAGATTTGGGAGGGCACGACCCACCTGCTATAAAGGTGGATAGGAGCCTCAACCATATCATCTTTAGCAATGAAGCACCTCTTCCCTCGCACACCAGTCCTGCAATAGCTTGCAGACATTGACTGCAAGGGTTCACCAGAGTGAGTAACTGCTGTGTGGGTGAGATAACCGAGGGCAATCAGCATCTATGGATCAGTATACCAGCAAGAAGTGAACACCTCGAGCGAAGGAGAAAGAGCAGAAAACTTCCAAATCAAAAGTGTCACCTTCACTTCAGCAAACATGCCTAGAGAAAGTGGATGTGGGGGAGGGGGAAAGGGGGATCTTCCAATTCTGGATTACAATGATGGTGTGGTCAGTCTGACTGAATCCAAACGGCTGAATGGTGACAGCTCAAGAGACCAATGGTTTCTGCCTCTTCTGCCTTTTCCCCAGAATGACTGCACCTGCAGATTGAATTATTCAGAACAGGAGTGAGCCAAAAACAAATCAATACATTTACTCCAGATTGGATAGGAAAGGAACTTCCAAGCTGATGTTAAAATTACACTGCATTGCAATTTTAAAAGGCTGAAATGATAACAAATCCATAGTGTCTCTCAGTTGAAATCAAACAGTCTGTCCTAAAAAGTTCACTTTGAATTCTTGGAGATATCAGTGACTTATTTTTAACTGGACAGTTGTTTTGAAGTTCTCCCATTAATTAATCATCTGCCCATTCTGAATTACCAAAAAAAAAACACTCAGAACACAAATATAAGCTTTGATCCAAAGCATTACCTAGCACACTTCCCTTTGGACACAGGACAATCCAGGAAAGGAATGCTTCTAATTACTCATCATTTAAGGATGCCCACTGGAGTACTATAAGCACATTAGGCAAAAATTGTACCCTATGAACCGGAGTGTACTTTGACCTGCTCAATAACTAGATAAATGTGGTGAAACACAGGGGTCAGACAGAGAACCCTTACACTATATTCAGCTTACTGAAACATATCACATGCTGCCATTTGATAATATATATTTATCTGTATCAGTCCAAGGCATATAAACCGACAGGGATTAAACTGGACCTCAAGTGCACTGGAGTAATCCAAGTATTTTTAAATTAATTCAAACTTTTACTATGCTCCTTTAAATGTCAAAACTACACTAACCAATGAAACAAAGGGTTCACCTAAGACAGTGAAACCTGAACTGAGGCCTTTGATTTAGTTAGTGCAGAGTTCCTGCTGCTTATAAACTGATTGTATAATGTTAGCCACAAATGTACCATTCAACTTGCTTTGAAGACACAGAGAAACAACAAGCATTACATAAATATATCCATCCACATCAGATTAACAGCCACTCAATGGAAGATAAATGCATTGTTTGTCTATGCTGTAAATCTCCAAGATATCTCGATGCCAATATGTAAATGAACAAATCGAATAACTAGAGATAAATTCCATCAAGTTATACTTTTATACCTTTGACTAAAAAAAATGACAATTCTAACACCCAATAACCTTCCCCCACCCCACCCCTGCCCACCCTTACCTCACAGAACCTAATTTACAACGTTATGGACATTGCAAGCAGCAGATTAGAGAATATTAAAAAATCTAACAAAGACAAAATGATTCATTATCACTGTGTACTCTCCAAGTTAGAAATAGGTTGATTGTACAGGACCAGATGTTGTATATCCACTGGGGTCAGTCAGTCAGGTACTGGTTGGAAAAACTTACACAACTTCAGTCAGATACTGCCAGGTTTAGTTTCTGTCCAAACACTCTTGCTGCTCAACTAAATCTAAACAATTCTTCATCGTAGTCATATTCTCCTAGTCTTAAAATTTAAGCCAAAGAAAGACCCTTCCCCCACATCAAATTCACCACCATGAAATCCATCTCCACTACTTGACTTGTACTTTGACAAACTTCAATCCAACTCCTTACTACATAACTACATTTCTTTGATCTACGACTGGTCAATATCAACAGCCCCAACTCCTCAAACATTGCCACACTCATCTCAAAAGCTGCTGTTATCATCCCCTCTTCAAAACAGCCTCACCTCTCCATCCTCTTGACCTATTAACATTCCCCATTCCTTCTTAAGGTCCTTAAATGCATTCTCATCCCCCATCCAAACCTCACCTCTTCATTATTCCTGTTCAAATCAGAGTCACAGAATTGTTACGGTGTCAGCGGCCATTCAGCCCATCGTGTCTGCACCAGCTGTCTGAGCATTTTAACTTAGTGCCAATCTCCTGCCTTTCCCCCATAACCCTGCACATTATTTAAATAGAAACAATCTTCCAATGCCCTCTTGAATACCTCAGTTGAACCTGCCTCCACCACACTTCCAGGCAGTGCATTCCAAACCCTAACTACTCACTGTGTGAAAAAGTTTTTTCTCACCTTGCATTTGCTCCTTTTGCAAAACACTTCAAAACTGTGCCCTCTGGTTCTCGATCCATTTACGAGTGAGAACAGTTTCTCCCTATCTACTCTGTCCAGGCCCCACATGATTTTGAAAACTTCCACCAAGTCTTCTCTTAGCCGTCTCCTCTCCAAGGAAAACAGTCCCAACTTCTCCAATCTTTCCTCATAATTGAAGTGTCTCAACCCTAGAACCACTCTCATAAACCTCTTCTGCACTTTTTCCAATGGGTTCACATCCTTCCTATGGTGTGGTGCCCAGAACTGTACACAACACTCCAGCTCAGGTCTAACCAGTGTTCATCTAAGAATTCATGCTTAGTGTTCATATTCAGTACCCTATATAAGTTCATAACTTCTCTGCTCTTGTACACTATGCTTCTATTAATGAAGCCTAGAATACTGTATGCTTTAGAAACACCTCTCTACCTGTCCTGTCACTTTTTTGTTTATTCATTCACAGGATGTGGGCTTCGCAGGCTGGGCCAGCATTTATTGCCCATCCCCAGTTGCCCTTGAGAAGGTGGTGGTGAGCTGCCTTCTTAACCGCTGCAGTCCATGTGGAGTAGGTACACCCACAGTGTTGTTAGAGAGGGGTTTCCAGGGTTTTGACCCAGCAAAAGTGAAGGAACAGCGATATATTTGCAAGTCGGGATGGTAAGTTACTTGGAGGGGAACCTCCAGGTGGTGGTGTTCCCATCTATCTGCTGCCCTTGTTCTTCTAGGTGGTAGTGATCGTAGGTTTGGGAGGTGCTGTCTAAGGAGCCTTGGTGAATTCCTGCTGTGCATCTTGTAGATGGTACACACTGCTACTACTGTGCGTTGGTGGTGGAGGGAGCGAATGTTTGTGGATGGGGTGCCAATCAAGCAGACTGATTTGTCCTGGACGGTGTCCAGCTTCTTCAGTGTTGTGGGAGCTGCACTTATCTAGGTAAGTGGAGAGTATTCCATCACACTCCTGACTTGTGCCTTGTAGATGGTGGACAGTCTTTGGGGGAGTCAGGAGGTGAATTACTCGTCGCACGATTCCTAGCCTCTGACTTGCTCTTGTAGCCACAGTATTTATAAGACTAGTCCAGTTTCTGGTCAATGGTAACCCCCAGGATGTTGATAGTAGGGAATTCAGTGATGGTAATGCCATTGAACATCAAGGGGCGATGGTTGGATTCTCTCTCGTTGGAGATGGTCATTGCCTGGCGCAAATGTTACTTGCCACTTGTCAGCCCAAGCCTGGATATTGCCCAGGTCTTGCTGCATTTGGACAGGGACTGCTTCAGTATCTGAGTCGTCGCGAATGGTGCTGAACATTGTGCAATCAGCGAACATCCCTACTTCTGACCTTACGATGGAAGGAAGGTCATTGATGTAGCAGCTGAAGATGGTTGGGCCTAGGTCACTACCCTGAGGAACTCCTGCAGTGATGTCTTGGAGCTGAGATGACTGACATCCAACAACCACAGCCATCTTCCTTTGTGCTAGATATGACTCCAACCAGCAAAGAGTTTTCCCCGATTCCCATTGACTCCAGTTTTCCGAGGGCTCCTTGATGCCACACTCGGTCAAATGCTGCCTTGATGTCAAGGGCAGTCACTCTCACCTCACCTTGAGAGTTCAGCTCTTTTGTCCATAGTGACTTATGTACATATACACTCAGGTCTCTCCGCTCCTGCACATCCTTTAGAATAGTATCCTTTATTTTATACTGTCTCATCATGTTCTTTGTACCACAAGTGTATCACCTCACACTTCTCAGCATTGAACTTCATCTGCCACTTATCTGCCCACTCCACCAATGTGTTAATGTCCTTCTGAAGTTCTACACTGTCGTCCTCACAGTTTACAATTCTCCCAAGTTTTGTGTCATCTGCAAACTTTGACACTGTCCCCTGCATACCAAGATCTAGATCATTCATATATATCGGGAAAAGCAAGGGTCCCAATACCAACCCCTGGGGAACTCCACTATAAACCTTCTTCCAGCCCGAAAAATACCCATTAACCATTACTGTTTCCGACCCCTCAGCCAATTTTGTATCCATGTTCTACTGTCCCTTTTATTCCATGACCTATAACTTTCCTCAAGTCGAAACGCCTTGCTCACAATAACTTGCTCAAGCAGCCGATAAGGTAGGCACTCTTCCATCATTCAGCTTCTCTCTATTCACCAACCCACAGCGAATCCAATATGCCGAGACTCGAGATCTGACCCAGGCTTGTGCCAATGGTGCATAAGGAATCAACCAGGAAAAATTTTGTGACGTTATTAAAACTAACTGTGATCTACACTACACTCAGCACTGAGAATACAGCAATAGGGGTCAGCCATAGCACAGTTTGAGCATGCTTCCCTTCAAGTCAAAAGGCCACTTAAAGAGAGTGTTCTAAATTTCCAACAACTTTGTATGAAAACCTGGGGGCTGGATTTTCATCCTCGAGGCAGGTAACAGGATTCAGGAAATTTCCCGGCTCGGCCCGGCTGCCTTGGGAGAAAATGCCTGCAAAGGCAGGATTTCTGTCCGGGGTGGGAATGAAGAGGGGGGTGGTGTTGGGAGTCAGACCCACTTCCATTTGGATGAACTGCTTTAAAGGCCCATGTCAGTGCTCTTGGACTTCACCCCAATTGTAATAAAAACAATAAAGCAGAAAACAACCCTCTAGCCCACACACCGCCTCACACTCCCCATGCAGCCGCCATGCCAACTTACGCCCCTCCACCCATCCCCCATGGCCCCTCACCCTCCATGCCAAGTTATGCCCCTCTAAGCATTCCCATGGCAACCTATGCCCCTTCACCTACCCAAGGCCCCTTGTACCCTCCATGCCAATCTACAGCACTTCCGTGCCCATTCACCCAATACACACGCTGTACAGAACCAGAGAGCCCCGTGAAGTGTGAAAAAGCTTTAAAAGTCATTCATTCGTAACTTTCTTAAAAACAATTATTTTTACTACAGCCCTGTAAAAGTGTCAATCAACCAGACCTTTAAAGTATCAATAGTAGGAACTGCAAGCACTTGACACCTCTATCTTGTGTAAATAAACACTGAGCAATAGACTTAAGAGAAAAAGTTGTCAATCAAGTAATGTTTTCCCTTAGGCGCAACTGCTTCAACAGACTAACGGATGTCTGGGCTATCAGCTAAGCCTCATTATGCAGAAACTTTCCTCTGGTGGGGAGTCCAGAACAAAGAGGTACAATTTTAAAATAAGAGAGTTAGGCTGTTCAGAGGTGATGCCAGGAATCATGAGCTGGATTTTCAGATTCGGAAAGACTCTGTCAACCTTTAGAAATGGCAGCTGGGACCCAATTCCAGGAATGTTTTTCTCAACTAACCCATTTAGTCATCTGAAACACCTCATTTAGATCACTCCTACATCTTCAACATTCAAGAAATCATAAGCCTGATCTACACAACCTTTTAGTCCAAGTTCTGGTGAATCTGGCCTGGCCAATATACACTTCCTGAGGTGCAGTGCCAAGAAACCTAGGATGCAGTTACTACATTTATTATGTTTTTAAACTTGGAATCATATTTTCAATTTGCAAATTTAAATATTATATTAACCTTTTTCACTGTTCACCAGCTCAATGATTTCTGTACCTGGATCCTTCTCAGCTCATACACAGTTCTTAGCTTCTAACCATTTAGAAAATACTCTGTTCTATCTTTCTTAGATAGAAAATGAATAACCTCACAGCTTCCCACCTTGAATTTGATCCGCCACAGTTTTGTCCAGTTCCTTAATCTATTAATGGCCCTTTGCAATTCTGCTCCCAGCTACACTGTTTATTGTGCCACCAGCAAACTTGGATATATAGCTCTATGTTTTCATGTCACATCCAGACAATTGGAGTGCACAGATATAAACATCGAGTCAGGTTTTACAGTCGGTGGGGATGGAATTACCCACCGAAAATGACCGCAATAGACCAGTACAGAAATTCTGAATTTGTGGTTTGTGACTCAGGGCCGAGGCTGATATAGGCTGACTTTGGAAGCAAATCGGCAGCAGTTCTGAACCATCACGTAGTCTTGCTGCTTCAAGAGAGCCTATAAAACACTAACCCTAACTACAGCAATCAACACTGACATATTATCAGGTATGCATCGTAAAGGTAGCAGGCTTTCTGCATCCTCACCACACACTAGTGTACGGAGTACAGACAATCAACATGGTGGCAACATGCCAGTAAAGGACATTAAACATGGAGCCAGCACTGGCTGGTGTATCAATACTATCAGACATAAAATATCTCTATACTAACAGGGGCTTGAGAGAAGGAACAGAACTGCAAACCCAGACTTGTAGCTGAGACTACGTAAGGAGGTGCACTAATTTATAAAATAGCTACGTTGGACTGGTCTTCACAGGATGAGGATAAAGTACCGGAAAATTAAAGATCAAGGGAAGGGACTACATAGATGAATTCAAGTTAAAATGGTAATGCAGAAATCAATGACATTAAAAATAGACACATCTCCAGAAACCCAATGGCTCCAACCTCGGCACATTAAAATAGGCAAGACATTGCTGATGAGTCAGTTAAAATCTTCCAAAACACTCTTGGCTCAGAAACTTGTCTCCATGGATTGTAAATCTGCCAATGTCACTCAGCAACAGTGACCACGAAAGTACCAGATTATTGTAAAAACCCATCTGGTTCACTCATTCCCTTTAGGGAAGAAAATCTGCCATCCTTACCCAGTCTGTACTACATGCAACTCCAGACCCACATAATGTGGTTGGACTCTTAGTTGCCCTCTGAAATGGCCACGCAAGCCATTCTGTTGTATCAAACTGCTACAGAAAAGTCAAAGAAGAATAAAACCAGATAGGCCATCTGGCACCAACCTAGGCACCAGAAATAACAAATGCACACCCTGGCCAATCAACCCTGGCCAATCAACCCCACTCACTCCGGGGGCTCGTGCCAAAATTGGAAGGTCTGTCCCACAGACGAATCAAGCAACAGCCTAACAAGGTTGCACTCTCAGAATCATACCTGAAAGTCAATGTTGCAGACTCCTCCATCACCATCCCCGGGCATGTACTGTTCCGCCAGCAGGACAGACCCAGCAGAGGCAGTGGCACAGTGGTGTAGTGTGTCCCTGGATGTCCGGCACAGTGGTGTAGTGTGTCCCTGGATGTCCAGCACAGTGGTGTAGTGTGTCCCTGGATGTCCGGCACAGTGGTATACAGTCAGGAGAGTGTGTCCCTGGGAGTCCTCAACATATACCCAGGAGCCCCATCAACCGTGGTTCAATGAGGAGTGCAAAGGACAAGGGTCAAGCCACAAGGACGACAAATCCAACTCAGCCAATTACTGCCCCATCAGTCTGCTCTCGATCATCAAAGTGATGGAAGGGATCGCCGACAGTGCTACAAAGTAGCACTTATTTAGCAATAACCTGCTCACTGACACTCAGTTTGGGTTCCACTAGGGCCAACAGACTCCAGGCCTCATTACAGCCTTGGCCCAAAAATGGACGAAAGAGCTGAATTCAGGAGGTGAGGTGAGAGCAACTACCATTGGCATCAAGGCAGCATCTGACTGAGTGTGGCACCGAGGAGCCCCCAAAATAGGTAAGTCAATTGGAATCAGGGGGAAACTCTTCACTGACTGGAGTCATACCTAGCACAAAAGATGACGACTATTGTCATTGGAGCTCAATCATCTTAACTCCAGAACATTGCTGCAGGAGTTCCTCAGGATAGTGTCCTAGGCCCAACCATCTTCAGCTGCTTCATCAATGACCTTCCCTCCATCATAAGGTCAGAAGTGGGGATGTTTGCTGAAGATTGCACAACTTTCAGTACCATTTACGACTCCTCTGATACAGAAGTAGTCAGTAACCAAATGCATCAAGACCTGGACAATATTCAAGTTTGGACTGAAATGACAAATAACAGGCGTGCTACACAAGCGCCAGGCAATACAACTATAGAGAATCAAACCATCTCCCCATGACATTCATACCATTGCTGAAGGTCCACCATCAACATCCTGGAAGTTACAATTGACCAGAAAGTGGACTGGACTATAAATACCGTGGCTACAAGAACAAGTCGAAGGCTGGGAATTCTGCATTCCGCAGCAAGTAACTGACTCCTCAAAGTCTACCATCCATCTACAAGGCACGTGTCAGAAGCATGAAGGAATACTCTCCACCTGCCTGGATAAGCACAGCTCCAACAACAGTCAAGAAGCTCAGCACCATGCAAGTTAAAGCAACCTGCTAGATCAGCACCCCGTTAACTACCAGCAGAGTGATTTCAGTCTGTACTATCCACAAGATACACTGCAGCAACTCATCAAGGCTCCTTCAACAGCACCTTCCAAACCTGCAAGCTCTACCAGCTAGAAGGACAAGGGCAGCAGGTGCATGGAAACACCACCACCTTCAAGTTCCCCACCAAGCCACTCACCACAGTGTCACTGGTCAAAATCCTGGAACACTCTCTTCCTAACAGCACTGTGGGTGTAGCTTCTCCAGATGGACTGCAGTGGTTCAATGTGGCAGCTCACCACTACCTCAGAGGGCAATTAGGGATGGCAACACATGCTGGCCTTGCCAGTGACTCACACATCCCATGAACATAAAACAAAATTTAAAGATAAGAAAGATACATGCAAAAATGCAAGCCTATTAGTCCAATGTCAGTTTAAGGAAGTTACTAGAATCTGGTATTAGAGACAGAGTGACTGAGCATGTGGATAAATATAAACTGATCAGAGTGAACTAGCATGAACTTGGGTAAGTCAAACCAAATGAAATGAGTCAAAATTTTTAGGTAACAAACCTGGTATATCAGAGTGTGTCTATGGATGTTATTTATCTGGATTTCCAGAAGGCACTTGATAAGTTGCCACATAGCAGGCTTAAAAATGAGAACACTTGGAATTGAAGGCAATCCATTGGCTTACATTGGAAATTGGTTAGGAGCAATGCTCCCCTGTAACTCCCTGCGCTGTGCAAGCCCTTCTGTTGCACTGTGCAGTCCCTTTAAGATTGCTGCTCAGTCACTCCATCTTAAAGGGACCACTGCTTGTGCTCAGCCTGTTTGTCCCGAGTGACTCATTCCCGAGTACTGTGTGGGAGGCAGGAGACAGAGAGTAAGGAGATTCTCCATCTCAAGTTGACAGAATATATACAGAATATATAATGGTATACCCCAGGGATATGTACTGGGGCCTGAGGTTTTAAACATATTTGTAAATGACTGCGGGGTAATTTGTAAATGACAACTTTAGGCTGATTAATTGTTAGGCCAAGGTATTAACGGTTACAGGGCTGAGGAGGGCAGGTGGAGATAATAAACAGGTCAGCCATGATCGAATAGTTTCAGCAACTTAAAACTTGCATTTATATAGCACCTTTCATGACCAGACATATCAAAGCACTTTACAGCCAATGAAGTGCTTTTGAAGTGTAATCACTGTTGTAATATAGGAAACTTGGCAGCCAATTTGCACATAGCAAGTTGTGATTGAGGGATAAATATTGGCCAGGACACTGGGAAAAATTCTGCTGCTCTTTTTCAAAACAGTGCCATGGAATCTTTTATGTCCACCTTAGGAGACAGATGAGGCCTCGATTTAACAGCTTATCTAAAAGAAAACTTCACTCTCAGCAGAGCACTGGTATGTCAACATTGACTTTTTTTGTGCTCAGGTCCTGGAGTGGTAACCCAAAAAACTTGACTCAAAGGCAAGCCTGCTACCGACTGCGCCACAGTTACTACATGTGGGAATCCTTAAAGCAGTGATAACTGTCTGCAAATAATTAGAACATTCCATCCCTATTCACTCTTATGGTGTTCGTAAAAATTCAAGTCAGGAATACCACGTCCACGTTACTGACTACGTCACCTCGAATAATGTTGGGATTTGCAAGAAAAGCCAAAATGGGCCAAATGGCCTCCTCCTGTGTGGGAATGACTATAAAATGAGGGATTTCAATCAAGGGTCAAGCATTCTAATCATCAGAACAAAAATAATTTTGCAATTGTATCAATTTACAATACAACTATTACAACCATCTCACGCAATAAATACCACCATTGTAAGCAGTCTGAAAGAAGCCATTATTCTGCAATTCTCTGCAAGCAGTCCGTTACTAATGCATGTGTGCTTTCTACACCAGGAGACGAATATGCATCAGCCCCATAAATAGCCACCAGAAGTCAAGTAAAGATTATGGTGCCTGGAACACAGTAACAGCAGAATTGATGGGGTAAAGCAACCGAGCACATGCACAGGAACTGCAAATCTATATTAAAAAAGTAGTTTTAAATCATGAGTGTGTAAAGCCCATTAAGCGGCACATCCATACAGTATTAATTGAACTAAACAGTAGCTTCTATTTACTTTTACAAAGAAGGTGCAACACAATGTTACATTAACTCTGATGTATATACAAAACCTGCATGAACCACAAACTTATAGAGCCCCAGATTGTTGGCTGAATGGGGCACGAACTGTAGGAGACACACAAATTACCTACCAATATTCACTATAAGCCCACTGACTTCCACAGCTACCTTCACTACATGCTCTGCCACCAGGCTTCCCTTAAGAATCCTGTTCCATTCTCCAAGTTCCTCTGCCTCCGTCACATATGGTCTGATGATTCAACCTTCCATACTAGTGCTTCTGATGTCTTCCTTTTTCCTCAACCAAGGATTTCTCCCCACTGTGGTTAACAGCCCCAGACTCTGTCCATCCCATTTCCTGCGCTTCTGCTCTGACCCCTTCCCAAAATCATGATAGGGTTTTCTTTGTCCTCACCTTGCATAACACCAGCCTCCATATTCAACTGATGATCCTCTGCCACCACCAAACACATTTCCCCTCCATATCCCTTTCACCATTCTGAAGGGGCCATTCCCTCCTCGACACCCTGGCCCCTCTCCTCAGTCCCCTCCAATACCCCCTCCCTTTCCCATGGCACTTTGCTATGCAAGCATTGCAAGGAGAGGCAATGCCTGCTCTGTAATCTCCTCCAATATGCCCCATAGCCCCAAACACTCCAAGCTGAAATACTGATTTGCTAGAACTTATTTCAATCTAGTCTACTGTATTTGCTGCTCACAATATGGTCTCCTCTGCACTGGGGGGGACCAAACCACCCAGGTTGGGTGACTTTAATTCTTCACTTTGCTCTCACTCTGGCCTTTCTGGAACACTGCCGGAGAGCGAGAACAATGAAGCTGGAGGAACAGCACCTCATCTTTCGACTGGACACTTCACAGCCTTCTGGACTCAACACAGAGTTTGACAATGTTGAATCATAGCCTTTGCTCCCCTTTTTGTTTCCCTTTTCTCTGCTGGATCAGTTTCGCTCTCACTCATTTCGCTTTTTCTTTTACTCTGTTTTGCTTTCAGATGGTAGTTGCCCATGATCCTGACATTCACACCTCCTCTCGGCACATCTTTTGTCTCTTTACTTGTCCCATTACAAATTTTTTTTTTGTAAAAATGTACTTTATTCAAAAAATATCTGGAAGAACATTACAAAACATTTCTAAATCGCCATCACAAAAAGTGCAATCAGATTCAATTTTGCCACGTGGATCATGAAGTGCTTTAATACAATCAATGAATATTACAATCATTTCAATATGGTCATAACAGACAATCAGACAATGATACTGGAGTTATCAACATACATCATGTTGCTCTCTGAGGTGCTTCAATACATTTATAATACAATTAGTATTCAATGCAGACATTCATTGTGAGCTGGACAGCCCGAGGGATGTAAACAGTTCCCAGTCTCTCGGTGCGCTGTGGCAGAAAGGTCTAAGACAGCGACCCTTCACCATTGCGCCTTTGTGGCGGCTGCCCCAAGCTTTAGTGCGTCCCTCAGCACGTAGTCCTGGACCTTGGAATGTGCCAGTCCGCAACACTCAGTCAGCTACAACTCTTTGTGCTGGAAGACCAACAAGTTTCGGGCAGACCAAAGAGCGTCTTTCACCGAGTTGATGATCCTCCAGCTGCAGTTGATGTTTGTCTCGGTGTGTGTCCCTGGGAACAGCCCATAGAGCACAGAGTCCTGTGTCACAGAACTGCTCGGGATGAACCTCGACAGAAACCACTGCATCTCTCTCCAGCCCTTCTTTGCAAAGGAACAATACACAAGGTGAACAATGGTCTCTTCCTCACCACAGCCACCTCGAGGGCAACGTGCAGAGGGGGTGAGACTCCTGGCGTGTAGGAAGGATCTGACGGGGAGGGCCTTTCTCACCACCAGCCAAACTACATCTTGGTGCTTGTTAGAAAGTTCTGGCGATGAGGCATTCTGCCAAATGACTTTGACAGTCTGCTCGGGGAACCATCCCACAGGATCCACCCTCTCCTTATCCCTCAGGGCCTCTAAGACGTGATGTGCCAACCACTGCCTGATGGACTTGTGGTCAAAGCTGTTTCTCTGCATAAATGTTTCCACCAGGGAAAAGTAGTACGGCACGGTCCAACTACTTGGAGCGTTCCGCGGCAGCGTGGCCAGACCCATCCTTCACAACACCGGGGACAGGTAGAACCTCAGCACATAGTGACACTTGGTGTTTGCGTACTGAGGGTCTACGCACCGCTTGATGCAGCCACACACAAAGGTGGCCATCAGTATGAGGGCGACGTTGGGCACGTTTTTCCCCCCTTTATCTAGAGGCTTGTCCATCGCGTCCCTGCGGACACGATCCATTTTCGACCTCCCGATGAAGCAAAAGATGGCTCGGGTGATCGCCATCGCGCAGGAGTCTGGAATGGGCCAGACCTGCACCACATACCGCAACAGCGAGAGTGCCTCACACCTGATGACCAGGTTCTTACCCGCAATGGAGAGGGAGCGTCGCTCCCACATGCCCAGTTTCCTTTGCACCATAGACACTCGCTCCTTCCAGTTTCTAACGCATGCCCCGGTCCCTCCGAACCATATCCCCAGCTTGCCCCATTACCACTGCCTTTGGCCATGAACCCTTGCATCGTTTAATCTCTCGTGCCCTGTACCCTATCACAAACATCACTTCAGTTATTTTTCCCATCTTTTCAGTTACTAAAACCTATTATACTAACTTTTCCCTGTTCTGATAAAAGGTCACGCATCTGAAACATTAACTGTTTTTCCCTTTCCACAGATGCTGCCAGACCTGCTGAGTATTTCCAGCATTTTCTGTTTTCATTTTAGATTTGCAGCATCCATGGTATTTTGCTTTTACAAAAATCATAGGTCCCTGGATTACACTCCCTCACCCAGTAACTTTTCTACCCAGAACTCAAAACAAATGATGAATTGCACGGTACCTAACTATAACCCAATATGCACCTACAAGAGCAGAGTCAAGAGAGCAGATAATAAGCGAACTGATTTGTCATTTGGAAAACAAGAGATAAGAGTAAAGTGAGTGTGAATCAGCATTTTCCTGGTAAACACACATTTCCATAAACATAAAAGCATGAGATGTGCAGCATGAGCAACAGAGAATCACACAGAAGCAAGCAAGATGGACTCCAATCATTGCAACTGTTTAATTGGCCTCAAACAATCCTAATTCCATCTGTTTGGTGTAAATTCAACATTTCTGGATAAAAAGGCAACAGTTCACTCCGATCCAGCTCTGGGTGTCTTTTACAGTCAGCTTGGTAATAATGTTTGCTTTAACTTCACTTACCTGTTTCATTAACTACTTCAGTTAACACCCGTCCAACACTTGGTCAGAGTCGGAGTCCTCGGTTCACATTAATTAAGGTGAGATAACAGATCGTGGCGGAGTTGCAGCTGCTGAGGCTTGGCACACCTACCGCTCCAACTGGGGTGCTGGCACCCAGCTGCCAACACTGCACCTCGCCACTCTGGTGCCAGCTTTTAAACAACGCAAACAAAAAAGTGGAAAATATCTCAACACTAATTAATTTAAGCGTAACTTAATGACTTAAGAATACATGGTGGCGATAAGGTGCAAAAGCTGCCCAATTCGCAATAAGGCCGTACTTCCCCCCTCCCACCCAGGCAAGATCACTCGCCATTTAGGATTTTGAATTGTATACTGATGACAAGTTAGTTGCCAATGAGCTACAATGTGTGTGTGTGTGTGTGTGTGTGTGTGTGTGTGAGAGAGAGAGAGAGAGAGAGAGAGAGAGAGAGAGTGAGAGAGAGAGAGGATGGTGCAAGACATTGTGTGACATACCATATGGCAGATCTCCTGGTCGGAGTAGCTACAAGCAGCAGCAGCTGATAATTCTACAGCGTCCTTTATACACGGAAGGATCTTTCTTGGGGTTCTTTACAAGATAGGTAACAAAATAAAAATGCAACAAAAAGAGTGGAAGACACAAAAGCATGCTCAAAGCAAACTTTGTAAGGTAGCTTTTGAGAAAAGGAGGAAATTGTGACAGATCAAGGAGGGAGTAGTGATAGAATGGGGGTGGTTAAGGCAGGGGGGGGCATCCCCTAGCAGGGGGCAGTAACAGTAAGAACTGCCAGTGATGGAAGTAAACTGTTGTTAGAGCAGGTGGTGCTTGCAGGCCACGTGCTTGGTGGAAAGGAGATTGTCCCTAGTAGGATGGGGAGTCCACATGGAGGCAAAGGAGAGAACAGAGGCTTTAACATCAATTCACTGGGACACAGAGGACTTGGATGTTGCGAGTACAGTGCTTTTGTAGACATGAGAATATGTGGCAGTGCGCTACAAATAGGCTGCAATTTGTGCATGGTGGAAACCAGCAAGGGGAGCATTCTTGAGTCGAACTTTGAAGCGATACAAGAGAGGACAGGGTTTCTGCAGGGGCGGGGAGAGTGGTGGAGCCCGTGACAGGTGATACTTCAGAGGTGAAGGAAGGTAGTCTTAGTATTGGATCACTCTTGGAAAAGAAACTGGGCTCAGAGAAATAATTGGAAATAATGGGAGAGTTGAGGGTGACTCTACAGAGGAGACTGAAAGGATGTAGGGATAGAGAACCATGTTAACTTTGCAAAACACAGGATGAGGAACTTAGTCAGGTGCTCAGATGCAGTAGGGGGGCAGAGGTGGGAGGGGGCAGGTAATTGTAAAGAATGGCAAAGAAATGGAGGAGAAACTACAGAGAAAGACACTGTGAAGGCAGAATCAAGAGGAGGGCTGTGGGGATTGGAGTGGGGAGGCATCTAGATACAGTCGTTTTAATTGTGAATACTCAAATCTACATGGTCCTAACATTTGATTTCCAAAATACAGGTGAGGGTATCCAATTTAGCATCTATTCTTTCCTCTTGTCTGATAAATCGAGTCAACCACTAATTATTCCCCTCTCTTGCCTCTTTCCCCCAGAAATAGCACATTTAATTGCAGCATCGTGCTTCACTCAGCGATGGGCCTACCACTCAAATAAAAGCAGAAAATGCTGGAAGTACTCAACAGCTCCAGCAGCATCAGTTCTGCAGAAAGCCAAGCGAGCTGAAACACAAACTGTTTCTCTCTCCGCAGATGCTGCCAGGCCTGCGGAATACTTCCAGCATTTTCTGTTCCTATTCCAGGTTTCCAACACTCAGAAAGCTTCTCTGCTTTGTCTCAAGAATCTCAGCCCCTCCAGACATATCACGGGTAACCAAGACACAACGTGCGTTCATATTCAACACCTCTCACATGGGATGCTTGCCATTTGATTTAAACGTACTGTTACATAAGCCTAAAATACAGTCTCGAGAGTGTCATTCCAAATTAATTCCTTGCTCCATTCTACACCACTCAATCTATTCATTCAGAAAGAGGATTTCAAGCTGACTGTAAATCTGAACCGAATCCAATTGAACAAGTCTAATAGTTTAATGCTCACATTAAGTTAAAATGTAAATAGTTTATAAAATGGGCATCTAACAGCCCATTAACTCATTAAAAAAGACAAAAGGCCAGAATTCTAATTGGAGAAAACCAGCCGTGTGGAAGTGTCTCGCAACAAATGGAGGCAGATAAATGCTAACGTGCAGTGAAACTCAAAGGGCAGAGGAACTCAACCAGTTCAGCTCCCAGGTGCTGTGCGCCATTCCTGAACACTTAGCCTGAAGGATCTGCCGCCAGATAAACATTTGTAACAAGAAAGGTGAACCAAAGAGCAAAGTCCCCAGAACCTAGGAACTAATTTTTAACCCACCACTTTGGAAAATTATAAGATGACCCCGCTCACTCATTTTTAAACTTTGGAAAATTATTTTCTACCCTTTTTAAAGAGATCACCACACCGTGCACCTGATCCAAGCAAGATAAGTTAACAACCTTTACCCAAATCTATAGCCTTTTTAAAAGGCAGTGCAATCTGTAACTAGATACACAGCCATTAGAATTTAGGCTCATTTCTCATACTTCCTTACTTATTGAAGAAAATGCCCCTGTGGTCTACAGCTTAACCTTATGTTTCATAAATAGGGTGCAGCACACCACAGGTTAAACACTCCCCACCCTTTTACTGTAAATTTGTTACTGGGGTACGACACAGAATTCTATCATGTCTCATGTGACTTAAAATAACTCAGCCAATCACAAATTCAGAAATAAATTTTACAGTAGCAAGTAATGTAGGTGAGATAGCAAAGTGTGATACAACACTAGGTGTCTAGAGATGAGCAATTTGCATTTGTATCATAATTAGGCCACATTCGTGCACAGTTCTGGTCTCCATAAGATAAAAAGGATACAGAGACACTGCAGAAGGTGCAAAAAAGATTCACAGGGCTGATACCAGAGCTGAGAGGATACACTAATCCCCTCTGAGCCAGAAGGTTGTGGGTTGAAGTCCCACTCCAGGGCTTGAGCACAAAAATCAAGACTGACACCCCAATGCAATACTAACGGGGTGCTGCGCTGTCAGAGATGCCGTCTTTTGGATGAGATGTTAAACCTGTAAAAAGATTCCATGGCATTATTTCACAGGGGTATGTCAAAATGTTGTGCGCCCTTCAAACAGGACCTGAAAGCTACATAAATCCAATATTTTGTCTCAAAGTAAATACACTGAATTAAAGATGTGATCTCTATTTTGGGTGTGGGGTTTAAAACACAGAAAGCCAAGTGAAAACAAGGGAAACTATGACCAAAAGTATCATTTTTGGCATGACGGAACACAGTGGTGAATGCACAGATTTCATTTTAACAGATGTCTGAATTGAAATGTTGAAGGAACTGCAGAGCAAGGGTTGCTGTTGACATGCTTGGAAGCAGCTAGTGAGCTAGTTAATGTGGGGCAGCTGAATAAGCATCAAAATATGGTACAATGGACATGTTCTCTCCTCGTCACAGCAGCAAACAGCAGTCTCTCTCTCTACTGCTCTTGGAGCATTTCACACATTTAAAATAGGCAAAACCTTCTAAATGATTCACACCCCATCGGCTCCTTGTAACAAAATTCAAGAAATAAAAATGGGAATGGGTTAGAAGTGGATCAGAACATGGTCGTTTCAGGTCTGGCATATTGACTCAACAGCCACCCCGACAAATGGGCTGATGATCTTCTGTCTACTGCAATATTCCTGCAGAGCTGAGAACACAGATAAGCCCCTGATCGAGCTCCATTTCCACAGCTTCATAATTGCTGCCTCAGGAACAATGCCAAGTGTCAACACTTCATCAGCACTTTATCTACAGAATTATGCAGATTCAGGCTAAAAGCTGTTTTAAAGCAGGCAATATTAAACAGAAAACAGTTTGTGGCTTCCTGTTGATTTTTTTTTCTGTACTTTTAGAAGAAAGACTAAATGTCAACATGCTGGGGAGCCCCTGAAAACCATAAACTCTTCTTTTAAATGTCTCTTTGGAAACGTTCTCACTGCTGAAGCGCACCCCACCCCCCTCCCCTCCTTCTCTATAGCTGAAGCAGCAACAGGCAACTGAAACTCGGGTGCGGTGCTCAAACGCTGCCAAGCCTCATCTCCTTTCCAGACACCCACAGGCTTCCCAGCAGGGCGCTGGATGTAAAATCAGCAACTGGAATCCTTCCGATTGTTGAGGCAACGGGGATAGTCGGTGAGGGTAACGCAACTGATGCGGTGGATACAGATTTCCAAAAGGAGTTTGATAAAGTGCCGCACAATAGGCTTGTCGCAAAGTTGAATACCATGGAATAAAAGGGACAGACAGTGGCAGCAATGGGTACAAAGTTGGCTGAATGACAGGAAACAATGGCGAACAGTTGCTTTCCAGGTCGGAGGAAAATAGTTAGCGGGATTCCCCAGGGGCCAGAACCAGGGCCTCTACTTCTCTTGTTCTAATCTTAATGGCCTGGACTTGGGTGGACCAGGCAGAGTTTCAAAACTTGCAGATGACATGAACCTTGGAGATTGTGATGAGCTTCAGGAGGACATGCTGGTGGAATGGGTGGACATGCGACATGTAAAAAATTATGCAGAGAAGTGTGAAGTGATACGTTGTGGTAGGAAGAGCAAGATGAAGCAGGCGATAAGAAATAAAGGTTACAATTCTAAAGGGGGTCTAGGAACAGAGACAGCTGAGGGTATGCGTGCACAAAATCATTGAAGATGGCAGAACAGGCTGAAAAATGGTTAAAAGGGCATACAGGATTGCTGGACTTCATAAATAGAGGCAAAGGATAGAGATAGGAGGCGAAAAGCAAGGAGGGCATGAGGAACCTCTACAAACACTGGTTTAGCCTCAACTGGAGCACTGTGTCCAAATTCTGGGCATTGCACTTCAGGAAGGATGTGAAGGCATTAAAGGAGGTGAAGAAAAGATTCACAAGAATAATTCTGTGTTCCGTGGATAGATTGGAGAAGCTGGGGCTGTTCTCCTTGGAGTAGTGAAAATTGAGAGGAGGCTTAACAGGTGTTTAAAATCATGAGGGGTTTGGACAGAGCAGATAGGGAGAAACTACTCCCATTGGTGGAAAAGGCCAGAACCAGAGGGCACCAATTTAAAGTAATTTGTAAAAAGAAGCAATGGCGACATGAGTAAAAACTTTTTTATGCAGCAAGTGGAAAGCACCGCCCAGTATGTGGTGGTGGCAGATTCATCGAAGCTTTCAAAAGGGAACTGGATAATTATCTGAAGAGAAAGAATGTGCAAGGCTACAGGGAAAAGCCAGGGCAGTGGGACTCAGCGAGCTGCTCTCGCAGAGGCTTAGCAGGGGCTCAATGGGTTAAATGACAACCTTTTATGCTGTAACCATTCTATGATTCTATTATTGTGAACAAATAATGAGGTAAACTAACACCAGCAGCAGAATCTAAAGATTTCGACAGTACGGGAGCAGAATTCCAGAGAGGTGGCTGTCCTTCATGGTTTTACAGAACATTGTTATTTCCTACAATGCAGTTTTGAGGAATTCACATGCATAACAAAAAGAAAATGAAAAGGTAAGTCACCTGAGCAACCTGCTGTATTGGCTTTGACCAATAGGAAGTTTCTCTCTCATAAAAGGCACACTGCACTGAACAGAGGCCGATTGAGTAAAGGAAGCTAACTCGAAACAAGGTCAAAGCTTGGGCAAAATGTAAAGGTGCAGCTGAGACCTACACAATTTCACCTGCTCCACATGGAAATATACGTGTTTAAACTCATCCTATTGGCCTTTTTCTTTGCAAAGTGATGAGATTTTGCAGATTAAACACACATTCTTTATGTACCGTCCCTTACACCAGCCAAAGCTGGCATTCATCTTACACATATATTTGACAGTACAATTCTCCCTCCCCAATCACAGACCAAACAAAGGGATCTGGAGAGAAAAAAAGATATCAGAACCTTTGATGTAAATCATCAGTTTATTTACATTAACTGCAGTCCACCTAATTATGTGACATCACTACTCCAAACCAATTAGCTTTCATTTAGATCCTGAAACAAGCACAAATAAAGATTGCCTGAGGATTGGGAGGTGAAATAAGAATGACTCTTTCATATCTGCAATCTACGATTAATTCAACTGGTGGGATAGGAGAGACATTGCTGTGACAGGGTAGAGGGAGCTTTAATACTGTAAAGAATAGTGCATGCAATAGTGCTCTAAACTGGAGGCTAAAAGAACATCTAATCTCAGATGTTCCGTCCCCTGCGCCAAGAGTCCTCTCCTCCATTCATTATCCATTCCCCAGGACTCATATTGCAAAGCAGCATCATGTACACAGGGCTCAGCGAATGTCTGTTCAGAATGCATGTTCATTTCAATGGTGTATAAATTCATCTGAGAAACTGAAGCAAGCGTAATGAACATACATATACCTGGACTAGGAGAAGCAGCTTGTTCAATAAGTTTATCTAGCTTTCTACTATTACTTTTTAGCGATACGTTCCCCCTTTTCAATCTGGTAAACCTGATTATTAATATGGTTCCATATTCTATCTTTATTAATAACTTCTGTTATGGTGCACAGTTATGATATTACAAATTTTTAGAAAAACTGTTTTAAAAGTTAAATTAAAACCTTGGACTGAGTTTAAAGACTGTTTCAAAATGGCTTCAAGCTACCAGACAGAATTGTACATTCCAGGCTGGGTCTCCTCTTCTGAGAAAATAAAAGACAATCCTTAATTTAACTATCGTTCACTGCGGTCTCGTCCAGCAGATAAAGTTTCATTGACACCTCATTGTAAGAATGTAAATTGTGCCTTGGTCAGGACAACAGCTAAGAACCGCTCTGAAGAAGGGTAATATGGACTCTCTTTCTCTCCCCACAGATGCTGTCAGACCTGCTGAGTTTCCCCAGCATTTTGTTTTTGTTTCAGATTTCCAGCATCCTCAGTATTTTGCTTTTAGCCAAGAATCACAGGTGGGAGAAAGGTCATTTGAAGTGTCAATGCCTTATTCAGGAGATGACTTGGCATTTTGTACAAGTCATATCATAGCAGCAGCCAGCTTAGCTCCAGCAAAAGGCACTGAAAAGGGCACGAAGCTCAAAGACAAAAAACATCATCAGAGAAGCAGACAAGAGCTTCAACGCGGGGAGAGTGTGACCAATAAGAACAGCCAAACTGCTGGAATCAGCTAGGCTAAAAAAAGGGCCACACTGCAGTTCCTTGAAAGAGAACTAAAGGAACCCCTCTCTCCCCCACCTGGTTCCACTTATTAAGCTGTTAAAGCAACCTCTGGCAATTCAACAGTGGAAGCCATCGCAGCTGCAGAGACAACTCTGCAACCTCAAGACCTTCACTTCAGACAACACAGCACCTCTACTTTTAACAAACCAGGCCTACGCCGAATATGGACTAATCTCGATTTACGTTTAAGTATCATTTTATCTTCATTTTTAACTAATCTCTGTTTGTAACTTGACCTTTTAAATAACTTCAGAGCAGTAGAGTGAAATAAACTAACTTTTTAAGTAAAAAGGCTTTGCTGCTGGGTTATTTTTACATTGAATTAATCACTCCGAGGGTAAAAGATGCACACTCACACAAATACACAGTTCACAGCTACTTTGAAAAACACCTTTTAAAGCGTCCATGACACCTGATGAAGAGACCAACTATATTCTATCAGCAACAAATTTGGCTACAAAGATAGGTAGGAAAGCGAGTTGTGAGGAGGGTACAAAGGGTCTGCAGAGGGATACCGATAGGTTAAGTGAGCAGGCAGAAATTTGGCAAGTGGAGTATAATATGGGAAAATGTGAGGCTGACCACTGACAGGAAAAGCAAAAAACAGAATATTATTTAAATAGAGAGAGACTACAGAATGCAGCAGTACAGAGGGATCTGGGTGTCCCTGCACATGAAGCACAAAAAAGTTAGTGTGCAGGAACAGCAAGTAATCAGGAAGACAAATGGAATGTTGGCCTTTATTGCAAGGGAGATGAAGTAAGGAACCACTACTGCTAAAACTACACAGCGTATTGGTGAGACCTCATTTGGAGGACTGTGCACAGTTTCGGCCTCCTCATTTAAGGAGGGACATGCTTGCATTGGGAGCAATTCAGAGAATGTCCACTAGGCTGATCCCTGGGATGAAGGGGTTGTTTTATGAGGAAAGATTGAGCAGGTTAGGCCTATACACATTGGAGTTTGGAAGAATGATAGGTGATCTTAGTGAAACATAAGATTCTGAGGGGGTTTGACAGGGTGGATGCTGGGAGGATAAACAAAATACTGCAGATGCTGGAGGTCTGAAATCTGGGTCCTGAAGAGGAGTCATATTTGACCGGAAATGTTAATTCTGTTGCTCTCTTTCCACAGATGCTGCCAGAGTTCGTGTGGAATAGAGCCAGATGTGAAATAGAGCCAGCTGTCGCTGGTCATCTGTAAAAGGAAGAGCAGTAAAGCCTTCTGTGGGAGGCCCATAACTAAGATTTTTCAGTGCGTGGTAGCTTCATGATTTTGGACAGTGTGACTAAGTTATTTTAAAACATACTACTATTGTAAGTATTTCAGCTAAAGCCAAGGGCAGTGCTGAGTCCAGTAGTAGGAAATAAAGAACAGAAAGTATGAGGAGAGGTATATAAAAGTTAAATTCATGAAGCTCAGTGATGGGTGGCTACAATCTGTCATGTGCTTAGAAATTTTATCCAACCAAGGAACGAAACCTGCAAAACTGAAGTGATATCTCACTACGAGGCATCAGAACATAAAGGTAAATTGATAAAGACTTGAATGAATGAAAGAAAGCAATAGTCATCAGTAAATCTAATTCAGAAAAGGCCCTGAAAGCATCCTTTCTAAAGTGCTTCAGATTGCTCAAAGCAAGAAAGCCCGTACAATCGGGAAGGGCCAATTTTGCCAGCTGGTGTAAAAATCTGCAAAGTGATGGGTCACGAAGATGCAGCATAAAAGCTGGAGGCCATCCCACTTTCTAACAACACGGCTAGTCGATGAATCGAGGAACTTTCCAGAGATATGAGATGCCAATCAACAGAAAGGCTTCACAAATGCGAGCAGTTTGCTATTCAGGTCAATGAGACGACAGACGTTGGTAGGGCGGTGCAATTATTCGTTTATGGTTCATTACATTTGTTTGGGAGAAATTTTCTTAGAAACATAGAAAATAGGAGTAGGCCATTCGGCCCTTCGAGCTGGCTCCGCTATTCAATACGATCATGGCTGATCCTCTATCTCAATGCCATGCTGCCGCTCTCTCCCCATACCCCTTGACACCTTTAGAGTCCAGAAATCCATCTATTTCCTTCTTAAATATTTTCAGTGGCTTGGCCTCCACAGCCCTCTGTGGTAGAGAATTCCACAGGTTCACCACCCTCCGAGTGAAGAGGTTTCTCCTCATCTCAGTCCTAAATGGCCCATATCCTGAGACTGTTACCCCCTTGCTCTAGGCCCCCTAATCAGGGGGAAACATCATCCCTGCATCCAGTCTGTTCAGCCCGCCAGAATTTTATACGTTTCAATGAGATTTCGCGCCCCCCCCCCCACCCCCATCATTCTTCTAAACTCCAGTGAATACAGGCCTAGTCGGCTCAATCTCTCCTCATACGACAATCCTGCCAACCCAGGAATCAGTCTGGTGAACTCCCTCCATTCAAAGTATATCCTTTCTTAGGTAAGGAGACCAGATCGGCACACAATACTCCAGGTGTGGTCTCACCAAGGCCCCGTACAGCTGGTATTAAGACAACCTTGCTCCTATACTCAAGTCTTCTAGCAATGAAGGCCAACATATCATTTGCCTTCTTAACTACTTACTGCACCTGCATGCTTGCTTTCAGTGACTGGTGTACAAGGACACCCAGGTCCCTTTGTACATCAACATTTCCCAATCTATCACCATTTAAATAATACTCTGCCATTCTGTTTTTTCCTACCGAAGTGGATAACTTCACACTTTACCACGTTACACTGCATCTGCCATGTATTTGCCCACCCACTCAACCTGTCTAAATTGTCTTGGAGCCTCTTAACACCCTCCTCATCGCTCACAGTCCAGAGTGAGTAGCAGGTGAAGAAATATTCAAGTTATTGCGATTTCATGGAATCAGAATCACTTAGGTAGGAGAACAGTGTTCTGGTTTGTACAGACAGTGCTGCCACTGACTGGTGTTATTACAAGAGCCATAAACCCACAGGTAATCATCACAAATTGTATGTTGCATCACTACGCCCATAATTTAAAAAGAATGGAAGCTAAATTACATGCTGTGCTAAATACAGCTGTGAAAGCTTTCACAATTTGTGTCCCCACATGGGAGGCTGACCGGAAATATAAGAGCTCATGGGAACCAAGGGAAAGTAGCAGGTTGGCACTAAATGTGGCTCAGTGACAGGAAGCAAAGGGTAATGGTCAATGGGAGCTTTAGTGACTGGACAGCTGTTTCTAATGGGATACCACAGGGCTCAGGACTGGATTCCTTGCTTTTTCTGATATAGACAAATGTAGGAGGCTCAACTAAGAGCAACACAGATGATACGGAGGGGCATGTTAGTGGGGTGGTGAAAAAGGCATATGAGACACTTGCCTTTATCAATCGAGGCATAGATTACAAAAGTAGGAGGTCATGTTGGAGTTGTATAGAACCTTGGTGAGGCTACAGCTGGAGTACTGTGTGCAGTTCTGGTCGCCACATTATAGGAAGGATGTGATTGCACTGGAGGGGGTGCAGAGAAGATTCACCAGGATGTTGCCTGGGATGAAACATTTAAGTTATGAAGAGAGGTTGGATAGAATTGGGTTGTTTTCGTTGAAACAGAGAAGACTGAGGGGCGACCTGATCAAGGTGTACAAGATTATGAGGGGCATGGACAGGGTGGATAGGAAGCAGCTGTTCCCCTTAGTTGAAGGGTCAGTCACGAGGGGACATAAGTTCAAGGTGAGGGGGCAGGAGGTTTTGGGGGGGGGAAGAATGTGAGGAAAAACTTTTTTTACCCAGAGGGTGGTGATGGTCTGGAATGCACTGCTTGGGAGGGTGGTGGAGGCGGGTTGCCTCACATCCTTTAAAAAGTACCTGGATGAGCACTTGGCACATCATAACATTCAAGGCTATGGGCCAAGTGCTGGTAAATGGGATTAGGGAGGTAGGTCAGGTGTTTCTCACGTGTCGGTGCAGACTCGATGGGCCGAAGGATCTCTTCTGCGCTGTGATTCTGTGATACAAAAAAGGCTGCATGGTTGATTGTGAGGAAGAAAGCTGTAAACTACAGGAAGATAGCAATGGACCGGTCAGGAGGGCAGAAGTGGCAAATGGAGTTCAGTCCAGAGGAGTGAGAGGTTGGGGAAAGACAAACAAGGTAAAGGAATACACAATAAATGGTCAGATATTGAGAAGTGTAGAGGAACAGAGGGACATTTAAAGTGCATGTCCAAGAGATCCCTGGAGGTCACAGAACAGGTAGACAAGGTGATTAAGAAATATGAGGTACTTTTCTTTATTCGCCAAGACATCAGCAGGGTAGCTATGTTAGAACTGCAGAAAATACTAGTTTGGCTTCAGCTGGAATACTGCGTATCGTTCTGGTCACCACATTATAGGAAGAATACAATAACATTAGAAACACAAGTTCTGTAGGCAAGACTGGAGAATTGAGTTCTGAGGGAAGATTGGATAGGTTGGGACTGTATTCTTTGGAACAGAGAAAGGCTGAGGGGTGATTTAAATTGAGATGGATTAAATTATGAGGGGCACAGAGTGGATAGGAAGGACCTATTTTCCTCAGCAGAGAGAAGTCATATATTTAAATTAATTAGTAGAAGAATCAGAGGGTAGTAAGGATCCAGAACTCTGCCTGAAAGAGCAGTCAAGGCAGAAACCCTTGTTACATTTTTTTTTTTAAAGTACTTGATTAAGCAGTTAAAAGAGCTGTTACCTACAGGGCTACGGAGAAAGAGCTGAAAAATGGGATTAGTTTCTTTTCTGGTTGGCACAGACATAATGGGTATCCTACTATTTATCGTGTAATCCCTTGCCTTGTTTATCCTCCCAAAATACATTACGTCACACATCTCTGGATTGAATTCCATTTGCCTTTTTTTATCTACCCACCTGACCAGTCCACAGATATCTCTTTGCATCATCCTACAGCTTTCTTCCTCACTAGCACTGCCACTTCCTTTGTGCTGTAAAGTCTCTAAGTTCTGTCCAACTACAGACCTGTGATTTCAAGCCTGTTCTCAAAGCAGTGTTCAGAGATGGGTGCATGATCTGAAAAATGGTTTCACGCTGAAGTATTTTGGTTAACTCGTGGCAGGCCTCTTGGGAAGAAGTTTTTTGAGCTTCAGAGGAAGCTGGTGACTTTTCATTGTGCATAATCCTGCATTCATCGAAAACGTCCCTAATTGTGGATAAAGGGAGTTGCGTAACTTGTCGACATTATTAATCTGTGAAAAACACAATCTGTCAATGCAAGGGAGCAATGCAACCATTCTTGAAGCAAGTGACAAAAGTGCCACATTTAGGAAGAAAATTGAGGTTTGGCAAACTGGGCTGAGCAACGGAGTTTCAGATCTGTTCCTGCGACTGACTGAGCTTTTGAATGCAAACACAATGACGGTCGAATGTGTGAAAGGAAGGGTCATTGCTCAGCTTCCAACTTTAGCAGAGCATCTCAGTGTTTGCTTTACAAATAGAAACACAGTTAAATACGACCTGATTCAGCATTCAACACTTGTGCCATCTTGTTGCCCAAGTGCAGAAACAGGAGAGGAGCGGATAGAATTGTCCTGTGAGGAATTGTCCTCACTGAGAATTAAATTTTAGGAGCAAACACCTTCTGGTTTTAACCATCTCCTGCTGTGAAGGATCTAGAACGGTCATTTCTTTTTCTTTCGTGGGATGTGGGCATCACGGGCAAGGCTGGCATTTGTTGCCCATCTCTAATTGCCCTTGAACGGAGTGGCTTGCTAGGCCATTTCAGGGGGCAGTTAAGAGTCAAGCATGTGGGTCTGGGCTTTCATGTAGGCCAGACCAGGTAAGGATGGCAGATTTCCTTCCCTAAAAAGGACATTAGTGAACCAGATGGGTTTTTGCGACAATCGATGATAAAGGTCACCATTACGGAGACTAGCTTTCAGTTCCAGATTTATTAGTTAATTGAATTTAAATTCCAGCAAATTCGGTGGTGGGATTTGAATCCATCTCCCAAGAACACTAGACTGGGCCTCTGGATTACTAGTCCAGTGACATTACCACAACACCACTGCCTCCCCTAAAAGAAACAATGCAAAGTAAAAGAAGCAATGGTAATATTGTGACCTTTCCCAACAACATACATTTGTGAAACATCATTTTCTGCCATGAGAGAAACAAAGACAGGCAGAGATCCTGCCTGGAGGTGGAGAAGGATTTACAGGGGTCATTGTCAGACAAACATTACACCGACGATAGACAGATTCTGCAGTGAAGAAACAGGCACACCCATTTCAGGCATTTGTATATAAATACCAGTTTTCTTAAACGCATTGTTAAAAACTCTTTATAGCACTTTTACATTATGAGTATTGTATAGCATTATAGATTAGATGGGGGAGGTCTACAATTGCGACTCCATTTGAAAAGGGGTCCTTTGACTACTGGGCTAGAGGGTCAAAGGAAAAGGCATTGAATGGACATGGGAACAGTGTGGGTAAATGTGATCAGGACTATTTACTCCTTGTGAATAAATGCTGTCATGGACTAGTTAGGCTAACACTTCCATGTATTAACTTGTGTATATTTGAGATATCTTGTATGAACATCTCCTCACTGGAATCAAAACATCTGACTAATCACACTCTAACAGAGTACCTGCCCAAGACAATAGTCTCCAAGCCTTACTGACAATTTGCTGTGCTCACAAACATATCTTAGACATAGCTGGATGGAAATGTTTTAGGCCTTTCTGCCATAGTGCACCAAGGGGCTGGGAATTGTACAGACCCCTCGGGCTGTATGACTCACAAGGAACGGATGCAGTGAATACTAAATGTATCATAATTGTATTGAAGCACCTCAGAGTGCAACATGATTTATGTCGATGGTTCGAATACCATTGCACTGACTGTAATGGCTACATTGAAATGTCTGTAATGTTCATTGATTGTATGGGGAAAAGTTGAATGTGATTGCACTTTTTGTGACGGCCATTTTGAAATGTTTTGTAATGTTCTTTCAGATATTTTATGAATAAAGTATATTTTTCCAAAAAAAATGTTTTAGAAAGTGACAGCCAAAAAGAAAAGTTAACTCTTTGTTGGGCCCCTGATGGCAGGTTTTGAAAGTTTGGGTATTTCAGACTGCTGCCTTTCCAGAGCAGTTAACAGTCAGAGAGATCAATCAACAAGCCCTGCTAAATGAGATGACAGATAGAAGCAGATGGCTGGCTACTTGATTGCTTGTCAAAAAACAGATAGATGGCATAACACAGTAATGGATGGATAGTGAAAGAGGCAGGCAGCTGGAGAATAAGCAGACAATGAGAAAAAGTCTTCATCTGTTTCATGAATGATCTTCCTTCCATCATAAGGTCAGGAGTAGGGATGTTTGCTGATTGCACACAGCACCATTCACGACTCCTTGGATAGTGAAGCAGTCCATGTCCAAATGCAGCAAGACCTGGACAATATTCAGGCTTGGGCTGACAAGTGGCAAGTGACACTTGAGCCACACAACTGTCAGGCAATGACCATCTCCAACAAGAGAAGATCCAGCCATCTCCCCATGACATTCAATGGCATTACCATCACTGAATCCCGCATTATCAACATCCTGGGGATTACCATTGACCAGAAACTGAACTGGACTAGCCGTTTAAATACTGTGGCTACAAGAGCAGGTCAGAGGCTAGGAATCCTGCAGCGAGTAACGCACCTCCTGATTCACCAAAGCCTGTCCATCTACAAGGCATAAGTCAGGAGTGTGACAGAATACTCTCCATTTGCCTGGATGAGTGCAGTTCCCACAACACAAGAAACACCACCCAGGACAAAGCAGCCCACTTGAATGGCGCCCCATCCACCACTGACACGCAATGGAAGCAGCATATGCCACCTACAAGATGTGCTGCAGCAACTCATCAAGCCTCCAACAGAACCTTCCAAACCTGCAACCTCAACCAACTAGAAGGCCAAGGGTATCAGATGCATGGGAACACCACTACCTGCAAGTTCCCCTCCAAGCCACTCACCATCCTGACTTGGAAATATATCACCATTTCTTCACTGTCACTGGGTCAAAATCTTGGAACTCCTTTCTTCACAGCACTGTGGGTGTACCTACACCACATGGACTGCAATAGTTCAAGAAAGCTGCTCACCACCACCTTCTCAAGGGCAACTAGGGATGGGCAATAAATGTTGGCCTAGCCAGCAACACCCATATCCCATGTATGAATACATTTTTTTTTAATTAATAAAAGGACACTAAGGCAAAATAAAACCAGCTCAGAGTTCCTGCTGGGGTTTTTAATAAGTCGGAGATAATAAATTGGTATAAAGGGTCCAAAGTAAGCATAGGAAGGCAAAGATCTATGAACTTACTTTGTATAGGGTTGAAGGGAATCAGAGTACAACAGGGGCAACCACTGGATAGGGTCAGATGACAGAGGGGTAAAACATGAATGTGGAAGTCACTTTTACCAGGATGGGACAGAATCTAGAATAAAACAGAGTTCTTATTTTTTTAAAAACACATTGAATTCTCAATCCAGCCAGGACATGGACATAAAAACTTGCACTTAGCAGATCCCATTGGGTCTGACAATTAGATCAGGGAACGACTTAAAACAGATTGAACTGTCCGCATCAGGGTATCTCATACTGTAAGGTGACAGCGAGACCCCCAGTCTCTGTCAGGGTATCTCATACTGTGAGGTAACAGCGAGACCCCCAGTCCCTGTCAGGGTATCTCATACTGTGAGGTAACAGCGAGACCCCCAGTCCCTGTCAGGGTATCTCATACCGTAAGGTGACAGCGAAACCCCCAGTCCCTGTCAGGGTATCTCATACCGTAAGGTGACAGCGAAACCCCCAGTCCCTGTCAGGGTATCTCATACTGTGAGGTAACAGCGAGACCCCCAGTCCCTATCAGGGTATCTCATACTGTGAGGTAACAGCGGGACCCTCAGTCCCTGTCAGGGTATATCATACTGTGAGGTAACAGCGAGACCCCCAGTCCCTGTCAGGGTATCTCATACTGTGAGGTAACAGCGAGACCCCCAGTCCCTGTCAGGGTATCTCATACTGTGAGGTAACAGCGAGACCCCCAGTCCCTGTCAGGGTATCTCATACTGTGAGGTAACAGCGAGACCCCCAGTCCCTGTCATGGTATCTCATACTGTGAGGTAACAGCGAGACCCTCAGTCCCTGTCAGGGTATCTCACACTGTGAGGTAACAGCGATACCCCCAGTCCCTGTCAGGGTATCTCATACTGTGAGGTAACAGCGAGACCCTCAGTCCCTGTCAGGGTATCTCACACTGTGAGGTAACAGCGATACCCCCAGTCCCTGTCAGGGTATCTCACACTGTGAGGTAACAGCGAGACCCTCAGTCCCTGTCAGGGTATCTCATACTGTGAGGTAACAGCGAGACCCCCAGTCCCTGTCAGGGTATCTCATACTGTGAGGTAACAGCGAGACCCCCAGTCCCTGTCAGGGTATCTCATACTGTGAGGTAACAGCGAGACCTCCAGTCCCTGTCAGGGTATCTCATACTGTGAGGTAACAGCGAGACCCCCAGTCCCTGTCAGGGTATCTCATACTGTGAGGTGACAGCGAGACCCCCAGTCCCTGTCAGGGTATCTCATACTGTGAGGTGACAGCGAGACCCCCAGTCCCTGTCAGGGTATCTCAGCCACCGCAGAGGTGCAATGGGGAAAGGTTGCTGTCTAAGGCCTTTCAGCCAAAGTGCACCGAGGGGCTGGAACTGTGTCGATCTCCTCTGCTGTATGACCCTCAATGAATGTATTCTCTAAATATTACACGTTTCACAATTGTATTGAAGCACCTCAGAGTGTAACATGATATATGCAGATAATTTGAATAGCATTGCACTGTGAAGGCCATTTTGAAACATTTTGTAATGCTCTTAGGTATTTTATGAATAAAGTATATTCTTGAAGGAAAAAATCTCATACTGAGAGGTTACAATGATATCCATAAACATATGCAGTAACAGGACGTTCAATTCTTTGAGCTTGTTCCACCATTCAATTCCTTCATGGTTGATCCACATCTCAACTCCATTCACCTGCCTGTCCCTCAGCCCCCTCACCTCATAAAATCGTCTTGAAAATTTCAATTTTGCTGTCTGGATCTCTCATTCTAGGTCTCAGGATTGTTTTTACACTGCACTCAATTAGTGCTAATGACATGTTGAGTTGATCTGAACTTCTCCAAGGATGTAACATTGCAGCTGAAGACTACAAGTTAGACAAGTGAGCAATAGGGGGACAGAATGCTAAAGAAATATCAACTCCGTAAACTAGCACAACGATGCAGGACAGTGAAAGGTTTTGATGGAAGATCACAGACTTAGAACGTTAAGTGTTTTCATTTCGCTTCTGCAGTATTTTGCTTCCGTGTGGTAGTGATACGAGGAGGACAGTTTCAACCCGTGTATAATGTGTACTGACCAGTCAGTAACATCAGGCATTTAGTGAGAGCTACTGAAAATACTGCATCCCCATTGGCAAAGACATGGTGTTTTCCCTTGTCCGTGTACTGGCTGAAGGGACAGGTGACCCACTGACGTGACGATGTAACTAGCCAACTGGCAGTGATAACACCAGTAGTGCATACACTGAGAGGACACAGCTGGCCTTTACTACATTCCACTCACAATGAAACTCAAAATCCACTAGCCCCCACCTCCCTGCCCCCCAATTTCAGTGAATGTCAATGAGTCTGCAGTGAGTAATATTTGATATTACTCCCTAATTGATACTTTAATCACTTCTCAAACGTGTCTCAGTCAGGCATACACATAACATCAGTAACTTTACAGCCTGCATATGTACTGTCCTGCCTTGTGCTCCTGATATTTAAACATTAGGTCATATATAAATTGCCAAGCCTTCACAATTGAGGCCAGGGCTATAATGCCAGTCTGTGCATTATTTATTAATACACGTGTAACATTTCTTTTCCCTCAAACAGGTTATTACTGGAAGCTACAATTCCACAACACATTTGAGTAAAATTGAAATCTTCCAACATATAAAATCATATATATGAACATATATATATCCACATAAAACATTAGAAGCAAAGGGTATAGGACCGAAGCAGCTCGTGCCAGAGAGAGAGAGAGAGAGACAGTTCCAGCAAGGCATTCATTTACAGCATTTTTAAAAAAAAATCAAATATTTTTCTTCAGTTGAACTATTCTGTTCTACTCTAACCTAGTCATTCAGATACAAGATTAATAAAGGTATAGACAGCATTTGACATGTTTCTATCTGGTCATTCACACTGTGACTAGCATTCCTACAAGCAGCGAAAGGTTAGGCTGGAGACATGGGTTTGATTCAGGTTAAATTTTGAAATTCTGACAGATAAAAACTAGCCCCAATTAAAACCTCAGTATGAAACTGCCCTTTCGACTACGTCAGGGATCCAGAAAGACAATGGCTACTAGGAGTCCACAGCAGCTACCATCTAGAAGGGCAAGGGCAGCAGATCGATGGGAACACCACCACCTGGAAGTTCCCAAGTCACTCACCATCCTGACTTGGAAATATATCGCCGTTCCTTCACTGCCGCTAGGTCAAAATCCTGGAACTCCCTCCCTAACAGCACTGTGAATGCACTTACACCACATGGACTGCAGCGGTTCAAGAAGACAGCTCACCCACCACCTTCTCAAGAGCAATTGGGATGAGTAATAAATCCTGGCCCAGCCAGTGACGCCCACATCCCATAAATAAACAAAAAGCTTGGGAAATAAATTCAATTCATCAAATCTGTCTGGGGTGAAGAAAAGCTACTCTCGGTAATGGTGACCATGAACCTACTGAATTTGTGTAAGAATCCAGCTGGGTCACTAATGTCCTTCGGGGGGAAATCTGCTGTCCCTACCTGGTCTGGCCTACACGTGACTCCAGACCCACTGCAGCTCGGTTAACTCAACCACCGTCCAAAGGCCTAGCAAGCCACTTGGTTATATCAAACCAGGGGAAAGGTTGTAGACTAAAACTGAACAGGCCACCCTGGTAGGCACTAGATATAACAAAGGCACACCCAGTCCAGTCGACTATGCAACTTTGGTCATTAGCCACTCTAGCATCTGGCTATCCCACAGACTGACAGCCATGCTCACCGAATCATACCTTACAGCCAATGTCCCAGACTTCTCCATCGCCAGCCCTGAATGTGTCCTGGTCCCACCAACAGGACAGACCTACCAAAGGTGGCGGCACAGTGGTACACAGTCAGGGGGGAGTTACCCTAGACGCCCTCAACATCAAATCCGGATTCCATGAAGTCTCATGGCACCAAGTCCAACATGGGCATGGAAACCTCCTGTTGATTACTACGCACCACCCACCAAAACCCCACACCCCACCTCCCTCAGCTGATGAATCAGTACTCCTCCATGTTGAGCACCAATTGGAAGAAGCACAGACGATGGTAAGGGCAAAGAACACATGCCAGGAGGGGGGCTGCAAAGTCCATCACCATGAGTAGCACCATTTCTGACTGAGATGGCAGAGCCCTGAAGGATATAACTGCCAGACTGGATCTGTGGTACATGACAACGGAACCTGTCACAGATGTATCTGTCCATGGCAGTATTGGTAGGAGTGACCACAGCTAAGCCCTTGTGGAAAATGTGTCCTAATTTCACACTGTGAACAGCCTCCATTTTATTGTACAGCTCTACCACTGTATTAAATGGGTCAGATTCAGAACAGATCCAGCAGCGCAAAGCTACACATCAATAAGCAGCTGAGGACTAGCAGCAGAATTGCATTAAACTACAATCTGTAGCCTCAAGACCTGAAAGCCTGTGCCCACATGCAGCAAGACCTGGACAGCATTCAGGCATGGGCTGATGTGTGGTGTTAATGTTACTTGCCATTTAAGTGCCAGGCAATGACCATCTCCAACAAAAGAGAACTTACCATCTACCCATGACATTAAACAGCATTGCCAATGTCAAATTCCCTACCATCAACATTCCAGGAGTTACTATTGATCAGAAGCTTACTGGAGCAGCCACATAAACACTGTGGCTACAAAAGCTGGAACTTCTGCAGTAAGAAACTCACTGCCCAACCTGATTAGCACCCCATCACCATTCACATTCACTCTCTTTACCACCAACGCACAGTGGCAACAGTGAATACCATCTACAAGATGTGCCACAACAACTCAACAAGCCTCCTTAGACAGCACCTTCCAAATCCGTGACCTCTACCACCTAGAAGGACAAGGGCAGCAGACACATTGAAACACCCGCACCTGCAAGTTCCCTTCAAGCCACACACCATCTTGACTTGGAAATATATCACCGTTCCTTCACTGTCTCTGGGTCAAAATCCTGGAACTCCCTTCCTAGCAGCACTGTGGGTGTACCTACACATCGACTGCAGCGGTTCAAGAAAGCGGCTCACAACCACCTTGTCAAAGACAATTAGGAATGGGCAATTATTGATGGCCTAGCTCGTGATGCTAACATCCCATGAAAGAATAAAAAATACTTTTCTTGCCTCCTCTCTCACACTAGTAACTGCAGGCGTGGAACATGCTGAAGATATCAACTGCTGACCGAGCTAAATGGCACAAAAGACGAGGATTGTCTCCCTATTTTGTCACGTATTGATGTGTAGTTTTGAGCTGCTGGATCTGTTCTGAATCTAACCCATTTAACACAGTGGTAGAGCTGTACAATAAAATGGAGGCTGTTCACAGTGTGAAATTAGGACACATTTTCCACAAGGGCTTTGCTGTGGTCACTCCTACCAATACTGCCATGGACAGATACATCTGTGACAGGTTCCGTTGTCATGTTGTCACATTTGAGGTAGCAAGCAAAGTGAGAATCATCGCTCTATCCCTTTCCCAAGCAGTTAAACAGTTCATCATGAATTCAATGCAGGAAAAATAAACCCACCAACCATTCTATGACAGCACTGGTTAAATTATCTTTTTAAATAAAGGTCTGGGGTGCTTACATGCTCATTAAGGTGAGGAATGTTAAAGTTGGAAATATCAGAACAATTTTTGCCATATTGTCAGTTTTCAATTTCTCTCAAAATATATATTATATAAGATTACATACGGTTTACGACAGAAACAGGCCAGACAAACCAGTGTTTCTGCTCCACTCGAACCTCCTCCCACCCTTCCTCATTTAAATTTATCAAGGTAACCTTCAATTCTTTTCTCCCCCTTATGCTTGTCCAGCCTCCCCTTAAATGCATTTATGCGATTCACTTCAACCACTCCCTGTGGTAGCGAGTTCCACATTCTCACCATTCTGAGTAAAGAAGTTTCTTCTGAATTACCAGTTGGACTCCTTGCTGACTGTCTTATAGCGATGGCTTCTGGTTATGCTCCTCCACACAAGTGGAAACATTCTCTCTGTATCCACTCTATTGAAAGCATCTTCGAAGTAAGTGACCTCCCTATTCTTCCTACCAAAATGTACTGCCTCAGTTATCTGTGTTGAACTTCTTTGCCAATGATTTGTTCATTCTGCAAGTTTATTAATGTCCTCCTGTAATTTGTTGCAGTCCTCCTCAGTATTGACTATTCCCTCCAACTTGGAGTCATCCATGAACTAGAGGTTGTATTTTTGATTCCAAAGCCCAAATTGCACATGTAAATTGTGAACAGCAGTGGTCCCAACACTGATCCTTGTAGAACATCCCACCCTCTGCCATTTTGAATAACAACCCTTTAGTCCCTCTTTGCTCTGTCTTGAAGCCAGTAATCTATTCTGCCACTTGTCCCCTGACTCCATATTCTCTAATCTTATTCATTAGGCCATTATGGGGCACCTTAGCAAAGGTCTTTTGAAAAGCCACATAAATTACATCCACCACATTATCACTGTCTACTCTGTTACCTCCTCCAAAAAAAAATCAAAGTTGGTGAAGCAAGATTTCCCCTTTTGAAATTTTTAAATCCATTATTACATTTTTCATTTCTAGATATTCTTCTATTACCTCCTTTAGAAGGGATTCTTACCACTGATATCAAGCTGACTGATATACAATTGCCTGGACCTTTTCTGTCCCCCTTCTTAAATATAGGAATTACTGTCCATGTGCTGGTCCTCTGGCACTACACATTTCTCTAATGAATTAAATGAGTAGTAATGCCTCTGCTATCTCTTCTCAAAATCTTTCAATATATGTGGATGCAATCCATCTGGACCAGCAGCTTTCTCCTCTGAATGCGTTTAGTTCGTTCAATACAGCTTGTTTTGAAAAAAAAACTCTAAGTGCACTTATTGCATTGCTCATCTCATCATTCAATGTCAGGTCTGCATCTTCTATCGCCCTGGTAAATACCAAAGCTAAATAATTATTTAATCTTTCTGCCACCTCTCCATCATTACCTGCAATATTATTGTCTATGCCTTAATGGTTCTATTCCCATCACAGCTTTCCTTTTTTATTGATGTGCTTCAAAATATATTTTATGTTCGTTGATAATTTAATTCTATAGTTCCTCTTGGCTTCCCTATTATTTTTTTTGACTTCTCTCTCAATTTCTTCATATTTTCTTACCAGGCACCACTCTGCTATGTACTAAAGGTTTGCCTCTTTCCTAACCCTCAATTGTTCCTTTGTCTTTACTCACCCATGGAGTCTCACTAATGTTTAGTTTGTTCTTTCCTTTTGGCTGAATACATTTTCCCTGCACTCTGTTGAACATAGTTTTAAATGTTTCTCATGGTGATTCCACATCATTGTTTGCCAATATTGTTGCTCATTTTATTCTCAAATTCTATTCTCAGCCCTTCACAATCAGTTTTTCTCCAATCTATTTACTTGATTTTAATCACACTTACCTCGTTCTCTGCCGTAATCTTAAAGCATATTGGATTATGGTCACTATTGCCCCTACTCTTACATCTCTTAACTGCTCTGGTTCACGCCCATTGTTAGATCCAATAGCAAATCATTCCACATTGGACTTTTTACTTATTGGGTTAGAAAGGAATCCTGTACACATTGTAGGAACTCCATTCCCTGATCCCCTTTACCTACTTCTTCTGTGCAATTAACATCAGGGGTGTTGAAATTCCCCCATAATTATTATTTTATGTTTTTTATACTCAATTTCCTCATTTGTCTGCATACTGCTTCCATTTCCCTTCCACTATTAGGTGGTCTGTAGACGACACCTATCAGTCTGACTGATCCTTTATCTTTTACCCCTATCCATTTGGGTTCTATTATTTTCTCACTGATAGCTGTGTCCATATTTTCTATTCCAAAGAAGTGCAGCTACTCTACACCTCATTTTCCCCCTCCATTTTTTCTAACCATATTATGCCCTGGAACGTTTAATTCCAGTCTTGATTCAGTAGACTTCATTCAGTAGCCATGACTCAGTAATCCCGACTACGTCTGGCACCTCCCAACACGATTACCTACACCTCCCCGGGACAATTATTTATTATGGACAATGTGTGTATTGCCATACAGACATGAACTTGTTTTTACTAGGATTTCCTTTCACTTTATATTTAACCATCTTTTTAGGCTCCTGCTCTATAATTTACTATCTCCATGCCATCAATGTCCTCGTTTATTTTACTCTTTCCTATGTTTAATGGGCCGAATGGCCTAATTTCTGCTCCTATGTCTTATGGTCTTCTCCTGCCCTGTTTTGTGTACATTCAGGCTGCCCTCATTTCTGATCGATCCTCACCCTTGTTGCTAGTTCAAAATTTTTGCCACCTCCCTATTTAGTCTCTCTGTTGGGATATGAGTCCCACCCCAGTTCAGGTGGAGCCCATCCCATTGATACAGCTCTTTCCCGCTCCCGAACTGGTGTCAGCGCCCCATATAAAGGGGTTCCTCTTTCCCACACCGGCTCTTTAACTACACATTAATGCTCTTGATTTGTCTGCTCCTCTGCCAATTTGCACGTGGCTTGGGAAATAATTCAGAGGTTATTATCCTTGAGGTCCTGTCTTATAATGAGCCTAACTCTGAATGCTCTTTCAACATGGTCTCCTCCTGATCCTACTTATGTTGTTTGTTCCAACATGGACCATAACCACAGGATTTATTACCTCCCTTTCTAAGTTCCTCTCCAGCTGCCATGAAATAACCCTCACCCTGGCAACACACCCTCTGGGATTCCAATTTTTTAAAATATATTCATTCACAGGACGTGGACTTTGCTGGCTGGGTCAGCATTTATTGCCCATCCCTAATTGCCCTTGGGAAGGTGCTGGTAAACTGCCTTCTTGAATCGCTGCAGTCCCTTGGTGTGGGTACACCCACAGTGCTATTAGGGAGTGAGTTCCAGGATTTTGACCCAGTGACAGTGAAGAAACAGCCGATATATTTCCAAGTCAAGATGGTGAGTAACTTGGAGGAGAACTTACAGGTGGTGGTGTTCCCATCTATCTGCTGCCATTGTCCTTCTAGATGGTAGTGGTCATGGGTTTGGAAGGTGCTAAGGTGCTTTGGTGAATTCCTGCAGTGCATCTTGTAGATGCTACTACTGTGCGTCAGTGATGGAAGGAGAGAATGTTTGTGGATGTGGTGCCAATCAAGCAGGGGCTGTGTCCTGGATATTGTCCAGCTTCTCGAACGTTGTGGGAGCTCCACTCATCCAGGCAAGTTCCATCACACTCCTGACTTGTGCCTTGTAGATGGTGGACAGGCTTTGGGGAGTCAGGTGGTGAATTGTATGACGCACGATTCCTAACTTCTGACCTGCTCTTGTAGCCACAGTATTTATGTGGCTAGTCCAGTTCAGTTTCTGGTCAATGGTAACTCCCAGGATGTTGACAGTGGAGGATTCAGTGATGGTAAAGCTATTGAATGTCAAGGGGCAATAGTTAGGTTCTCTCTTGTTGGAGATGGTCATGGCCTGGCACTTCTGTGGCACGAACGTTACTTGCTACTTGTCAGCCCAAGTCTGGATATTGTCCAGGTCTTGCTGCATTTGGACATGGACTGCTCCAGTATCTGAGGAGCCGCAAATGGTGCTGAACATTGTGCAATCATCAGCGAATATCCTGAAGGGTTCTCAAAATTCCCACATTTTTCATATCAACAAGGATATGACTTTTGGACTGAGGGGACAGAATACGCATTCTTCCCTTTAAAGCAATCAACCCAGGGAAAGACTTAAACTAAAGCCCATTAAAATCTTGCATAAATAATCGCTACTAACTACTAAGGCAGGAAGACCACAATCAATGCAATTATGCAAACCCATCAATACTCCACATATACAATGGCTTTCAGTTCAAGACTAGTTACGGGGGCAGGAAGACAATGATAAACATCATGCAAGCCCATTAAAAACAACAAGACAACAATCACCTGGGGAAGCCCACCAAAATCAAACAAAGAACTAACCTTGATTTGGATTGAGATAAGAAATTCGAAAAAAAACAGTATAACTGGGCCAGGAGATCTGAAGTGTTTGTTTTGGGCAGGGACACAGAAGGGTGAGCAGTTTTGAAAGCTGACACAGGGCACTGAGCAGTTGGGAGTGGTTGAAGCCGAGTTTAAGCAGGGAGCTGAGCCAAGCGGAGGAAGGAGATCTGGAGGTTTGCAGGTCCGCAGGCAACATCACGGCGAGGGGCATAGGGTGGCAGGCTCAACCGAAGACAAGGCGTAGTCCTCCACGAAGATCGACCACCCAGAACCGCGCCCTCCACCCAACTGAAGAACTTTCGCAGATTCCACAGACCAGGACCACGTGGGGACGGCAGGCCCCAGAGGACACAAAGAGCGTACCCCAAAACTGCAACCGGCTTACCTGGCTGGATTTAGAACTGTCAAGGAATCCTGGTTGGTGAGCATGATCCCTGACCTCTCCCAGTTCAATTTAGTTAGGTTTTGGGGGTGGGACAAGGGTAAGGGGATTAGTAGCGTGATTTTCCCTTGTTATGCCGTGTGTTCCCCATTCTTAACTAAGTGTACTTTGTAGGTCTGTATAATCTCAGTGTAATCCTAATGTTATAAATTCATATGTGACTTCAATAAACCCAGTTTTTTGCTTGCACCAAAACCAGTTGTCTGCTGCACTTTGTCACAACCCCCAAATAAGTCCAAGGTCTAGAACCCAGGGAGTGGGAGCGATTCGAACCACTCAGAAGTCAGAGGTGAAGCTGACACACACCACCACCCCCTACAATCCCCACTTCTGACTTTATGATGGAAAGAAGGTCATTGGTGAAGCAGCTGAAGATGGTTGGACCGAGGACACTATCCTGAGGAACTCCTGTAGTAATGTCCTGGAGCTGAGATGACTGACTCCAACAACCACAACTATCTTCCATTGTGCTAGGTATGACTCCAACCAGCGGAGAATTTGCCCCCTGATTTCCATTGGCTCCAGTTTTGCGAGGGCTCCTTGATGCCACACTCGGTCAAATGCAGCCTTGATGTTGAGGGCAGTCACTCTCACCTCACCTCGAGAGTTCAGCTTTTTTGTCCATGTTTGAACCAAGGCTGTAACGGAGATGAGTGGCCCTGGCGGAACACAAGCTGGGCGTCAGTGAGCAGGTTATTGCTAAGAAAGTGCTGCTTAATAGCACTGCTGATGGCCCCTTCCATCACTTCACTGAAGATTGAGAGTAGACTGAAGGGACAGTAATTGGGCAGGTTCGATTTGTCCTGCTTTTTGTATACAGGGCATACCTGGGCAATTCCCCACATATCCGAGTATATGCCAGTGTTGCAGTTGGCTAGGACTGCAGCAAGTTCTGGAGCAAAAGCCTTCAGTACTATTCCTGGAATATTGCCAGGACCCATGGCCTTTGCAGTATCCAGAGCCTTCAGCATCTCAGGTATCAGCATGCTCAGATGATTAAAGAACATTGAAGCGCAGTGACTGTTATTTAAGAAAAATTAACAGAACATTTATGCATGGCAAGATCCCACAATAACTGAACGAATTCAACTACAAATGGTAGTTTTATTGAGGGAAGAATATTTGCCAGAACACTGTGCAAACTCCCTACACCACAAGCATGACCATGGGCCCAGCACTATCGACAACAAAAAATATATAATCAACAGTAACCTTTATTTCACCTACGGTGCAAAACACCAGCATAGATTTGACTATTTCACAAGTTAGACAAGGTTGACCCTGGGAGATCGAGAATGAATATAACCATCTAAACTTCATCAATCTACCTTTGATTAATGTGCATGCAAAACAGTGAACGGATAAAAATTCAAACCAAATTTGCTTTCTTGCCCAGAGAGAGCACACTGACACATTGCCCGAACTTAGATCTCATCTAACACAGCACAATAATACACAGCGCCAAGTCAGACGTCATTTAACACTCCGCCCCAAGCCAGACCCCGTTTAACACAGCACACTAACTGCCCCAACCCAGAATCTATATCTCACAGCACACTGACACACTGCCCCAGACCCCATCAGACACAGCACACTGACACACTGCCCCTTCCCAGACCCCATCAGACACAGCACACTGACACACTGCCCCTTCCCAGACCCCATCAGACACAGCACACTGACACACTGTCCTGATCCAGACCCCATCTAGCCCGGCACACGGCCGCCACACGGCACACGGCCCCCACACGGCACACGGCCCCGACACAGCACACGGCCCGAACCCAGGCCCCATCTACACAGCACACTGACACACTGTCCCAACCCAGACCCCATCTACACAGCATACTGACACACTGCCTGAAACCCGGACCCCATCTAACACAGCACACTGACACACTGCCCCAGCCCAGACCCCATCTACACAGCACACTGACACACTGCAAATACCCAGACCCCGACTAGCACAGCACACTGACACACTACACTAATCCAGACCCCATCTACACAGCACATTGCCCTAACCCAGACCCCATCAAACACAGCACACTGCACTAATCCAGACCCCATCTACACAGCACATTGCCCTAACCCAGACCCCATCAAACACAGCACATTGCCCTAACCCAGACCCCATCAAACACAGCACACTGCCCTAGCCCAGACCCCATCTAACACAGCACACTGCCCTAACCCAGACCCCAGCTACACAGCACACTGACACACTGCCCTAGCCCAGACCCCTTCTAACACAGCACACTGCCCTAGCCCAGACCCCATCTACACAGCACACTGACACACTGCCCCAACCCAGACCCCATCTACACAGCACACTGCCCTAACCCAGACACCATCTAACACAGCACACTGACACACTGCCCCAACCCAGACCCCATCTAACAAAGCACACTGACACACTGCCCCAACCCAGACCCCATCTAACACAGCACACTGACACACTGCCCCAGCCCAGACCCCATCTAACAAAGCACACTGACACACTGCCCCAACCCAGACCCCATCTACACAGCACACTGACACAGCCCCAGCCCAGACGCCATCTACACAGCACACTGCCCCAACCCAGACCCCATCTAACACAGCACACTGACACACTGCCCCAGCCCAGACCCCATCTAACAAAGCACACTGACACACTGCCCCAACCCAGACCCCATCTACACAGCACACTGACACAGCCCCAGCCCAGACGCCATCTACACAGCACGCTGCCCTAACCCAGGCCCCATCTACACAGCACACTGACACACTGCCCCAGCCCAGACCCCATCTACACAGCACACTGACACACTGCCCCAGCCCAGACCCCATCTAACAAAGCACACTGACACACTGCCCCAACCCAGACCCCATCTAACACAGCACACTGACACACTGCCCCAACCCAGACCCCATCTACACAGCACACTGCCCTAACCCAGACCCCATCTACACAGCACACTGACAAACTGTCCTAATCCAGACCCCATCTACACAGCACACTGCCCTAACCCAGACCCCATCTAACAAAGCACACTGACACACTGCCCCAACCCAGACCCCATCTAATACAGCACACTGACACACTGCCCCAACCCAGACCCCATCTACACAGCACACTACCCTAACCCAGACCCCATCTACACAGCACACTGACACACTGTCCTAACCCAGACCCCATCTACACAGCACACTGCCCTAACCCAGACCCCATCTAACACAGCACACTGACACACTGTCCTAACCCAGACCCCATCGACACAGCACACTGCCCTAACCCAGACCCCATCTAACACAGCACACTGACACACTGCCCCAAACCAAACCCCATCTACAGAGCACACTGACACACTGCCCCAAACCAAACCCCATCTACAGAGCACACTGACACACTGCCCCAACCCAGACCCCATCTACACAGCACACTGACACACTGCCCCAACCCAGACCCCATCTAACACAGCACACTGACACACTGCTCCAACACAGACCCCATCGACACAGCACACTGCCCTAGCCCAGACCCCACCTAACACAGCACACTGACACACTGTCCTAACCCAGACCCCATCGACACAGCACACTGCCCTAACCCAGACCCCATCTAACACAGCACACTGACACACTGCCCTAACCCAGACCCCATCTACACAGCACACTGCCCTAACCCAGACACCATCTAACACAGCACACTGACACACTGCCCCAACCCAGACCCCATCTACACAGCACACTGACACACTGTCCTAACCCAGACCCCATCTACACAGCACACTGCCCTAACCCAGACCCCATCTAACACAGCACACTGACACACTGTCCTAACCCAGACCCCATCGACACAGCACACTGCCCTAACCCAGACCCCATCTAACACAGCACACTGACACACTGCCCCAAACCAAACCCCATCTACAGAGCACACTGACACACTGCCCCAAACCAAACCCCATCTACAGAGCACACTGACACACTGCCCCAACCCAGACCCCATCTACACAGCACACTGACACACTGCCCCAACCCAGACCCCATCTAACACAGCACACTGACACACTGCTCCAACACAGACCCCATCGACACAGCACACTGCCCTAGCCCAGACCCCACCTAACACAGCACACTGACACACTGTCCTAACCCAGACCCCATCGACACAGCACACTGCCCTAACCCAGACCCCATCTAACACAGCACACTGACACACTGCCCTAACCCAGACCCCATCTACACAGCACACTGCCCTAACCCAGACACCATCTAACACAGCACACTGACACACTGCCCCAACCCAGACCCCATCTACACAGCACACTGACACACTGCTCTAACCCAGACCCCATCTAACACAGCACACTGACACACTGCCCTAATCCGGACCCCATCTACACAGCACACTGACACACTGCCCCAAACCAAACCCCATCTACAGAGCACACTGACACACTGCCCAAACCCACACCCCATCTAACACAGCACACTGACACACTGCCTTAACCCAGATCCCATCTAACACAGCACACTGCCACACTGCCCTAACCCAGACCACAGCTACACAGCACACTGCCCTAACCCAGACCCCATCTAACGCAGCACACTGACACACTGCCCTAACCCAGACCCCAGCTACACAGCACACTGCCCTAACCCAGACCCCATCTACACAGCACACTGACACACTGCCCCAACCCAGACCCCATCTAACACAGCACACTGCCACACTGCCCTAACCCAGACCCCATCTACACAGCACACTGACACACTGCCCTAACCCAGACCCCATCTACACAGCACACTGACACACTGCCCCAACCCAGACCCCATCTACACAGCACACTGACACACTGCCCCAACTCAGACCCCATCTAACACAGCACACTGACACACTGCTCCAACACAGACCCCATCGACACAGCACACTGCCCTAGCCCAGACCCCATCTAACACAGCACGCTGACACACTGCCCTAGCCCAGACCCCATCTAACACAGCACACTGACACACTGCCCTAACCCAGACCCCATCTACACAGCACACTGCCCTAGCCCAGACCCCATCTAACACAGCACACTGACACACTGCCCCAACCCAGACCCCATCTAAACAGCACACTGGCACATTTCCCCAACCCAGACCCCATCTACACAGCACACTGACACACTGCCCTAACCCAGGCCCCATCTAACACAGCACACTGCCCTAACCCAGACCCCATCTACACAGGACACTGCCCCAACTCAGACCCCATCTACACAGCACACTGCCCTAACCCAGACCCCATCTACACAGCACACTGACACACTGCCCTAACCCAGACCCCATCTAGCACAGCACACTGACACACTGCCCTAACCCAGACCCCATCTACACAGCACACTGACACACTGCCCAAACCCAGACCCTATCTAACACAGCACACTGACACACTGCCCTAACCCAGACCCCATCTACACAGCACACTGACACACTGCCCCAACTCAGACCCCATCTAACACAGCACACTGACACACTGCCCTAACCCAGACCCCATCTACACAGCACACTGACACACTGCCCCAACTCAGACCCCATCTAACACAGCACACTGACACACTGCCCCAACTCAGACCCCATCTAACACAGCACACTGACACACTGCCCTAACCCAGACCCCATCTACACAGCACACTGACACACTGCCCCAACTCAGACCCCATCTAACACAGCACACTGACAGACTGCCCTAGCCCAGACCCCATCTACACAGCACACTGACACACTGCCCTAACCCAGACCCCATCTACACAGCACACTGACACACTGCCCTAACCCAGACCCCATCTAGCACAGCACACTGACACACTGCCCTAACCCAGACACAATCTACACAGCACACTGACACACTGCCCGAACCCAAACCCCATCTACACAGCACACTGACACACTGCCCAAACCCAGACCCCATCTACACAGCACACTGACACACTGCCCCAACCCAGACCCCATCTACACAGCACACTGACACACTGCCCCAACCCAGACCCCATCTAACACAGCACACTGACACACTGCCCAAACCCAGACCCCATCTAACACAGCAAACTGACACACTGCCCTAATCCAGACCCCATCTACACAGCACACTGACACACTGCCCCAACCCAAACCCCATCTACACAGCACACTGACACACTGCCCAAACACAGACCCCATCTAACACAGCACACTGACACACTGCCTTAACCCAGACCCCATCTAACACAGCACACTGACACACTGCTCCAACACAGACCCCATCGACACAGCACACTGCCCTAGCCCAGACCCCATCTAACACAGCACACTGACACACTGCCCTAACCCAGACCCCAGCTACACAGCACACTGCCCTAGCCCAGACCCCATCTAACGCAGCACACTGACACACTGCCCTAACCCAGACCCCAGCTACACAGCACACTGTCCTAGCCCAGACCCCATCTACACAGGACACTGCCACAACTCAGACCCCATCTACACAGCACACTGACACACTGCCCTAACACAGACCCCATCTACACAGCACACTGACACACTGCCCTAACCCAGACCCCATCTAGCACAGCACACTGACACACTGCCCTAACCCAGACCCCATCTAGCACAGCACACTGACACACTGCCCTAACCCAGACCCCATCTACACAGCACACTGACACACTGCCCAAACCCAGACCCCATCTAACACAGCACACTGACACACTGCACTAACCCAGGCCCCATCTAACACAGCACACTGACACACTGCCCTAACCCAGACCCCATCTAGCACAGCACACTGACACACTGCCCTAACCCAGACCCCATCAAGCACAGCACACTGACACACTGCTGCAACCCATATCCCATCTACACAGCACACTGCCCTAACCCAGACCCCATCTACACCGCACACTGACGCACAGCTACAACCCAGACCCCATCTACACAGCACACTGACACACTGCCCTAACCCAGACCCCATCTACACAGCACACTGCCCTAACCCAGACACCATCTAACACAGCACACTGACACACTGCCCCAACCCAGACCCCATCTACACAGCACACTGACACACTGTCCTAACCCAGACCCCATCTACACAGCACACTGCCCTAACCCAGACCCCATCTAACACAGCACACTGACACACTGTCCTAACCCAGACCCCATCGACACAGCACACTGCCCTAACCCAGACCCCATCTAACACAGCACACTGACACACTGCCCCAAACCAAACCCCATCTACAGAGCACACTGACACACTGCCCCAAACCAAACCCCATCTACAGAGCACACTGACACACTGCCCCAACCCAGACCCCATCTACACAGCACACTGACACACTGCCCCAACCCAGACCCCATCTAACACAGCACACTGACACACTGCTCCAACACAGACCCCATCGACACAGCACACTGCCCTAGCCCAGACCCCACCTAACACAGCACACTGACACACTGTCCTAACCCAGACCCCATCGACACAGCACACTGCCCTAACCCAGACCCCATCTAACACAGCACACTGACACACTGCCCTAACCCAGACCCCATCTACACAGCACACTGCCCTAACCCAGACACCATCTAACACAGCACACTGACACACTGCCCCAACCCAGACCCCATCTACACAGCACACTGACACACTGCTCTAACCCAGACCCCATCTAACACAGCACACTGACACACTGCCCTAATCCGGACCCCATCTACACAGCACACTGACACACTGCCCCAAACCAAACCCCATCTACAGAGCACACTGACACACTGCCCAAACCCACACCCCATCTAACACAGCACACTGACACACTGCCTTAACCCAGATCCCATCTAACACAGCACACTGCCACACTGCCCTAACCCAGACCACAGCTACACAGCACACTGCCCTAACCCAGACCCCATCTAACGCAGCACACTGACACACTGCCCTAACCCAGACCCCAGCTACACAGCACACTGCCCTAACCCAGACCCCATCTACACAGCACACTGACACACTGCCCCAACCCAGACCCCATCTAACACAGCACACTGCCACACTGCCCTAACCCAGACCCCATCTACACAGCACACTGACACACTGCCCTAACCCAGACCCCATCTACACAGCACACTGACACACTGCCCCAACCCAGACCCCATCTACACAGCACACTGACACACTGCCCCAACTCAGACCCCATCTAACACAGCACACTGACACACTGCTCCAACACAGACCCCATCGACACAGCACACTGCCCTAGCCCAGACCCCATCTAACACAGCACGCTGACACACTGCCCTAGCCCAGACCCCATCTAACACAGCACACTGACACACTGCCCTAACCCAGACCCCATCTACACAGCACACTGCCCTAGCCCAGACCCCATCTAACACAGCACACTGACACACTGCCCCAACCCAGACCCCATCTAAACAGCACACTGGCACATTTCCCCAACCCAGACCCCATCTACACAGCACACTGACACACTGCCCTAACCCAGGCCCCATCTAACACAGCACACTGCCCTAACCCAGACCCCATCTACACAGGACACTGCCCCAACTCAGACCCCATCTACACAGCACACTGCCCTAACCCAGACCCCATCTACACAGCACACTGACACACTGCCCTAACCCAGACCCCATCTAGCACAGCACACTGACACACTGCCCTAACCCAGACCCCATCTACACAGCACACTGACACACTGCCCAAACCCAGACCCTATCTAACACAGCACACTGACACACTGCCCTAACCCAGACCCCATCTACACAGCACACTGACACACTGCCCCAACTCAGACCCCATCTAACACAGCACACTGACACACTGCCCTAACCCAGACCCCATCTACACAGCACACTGACACACTGCCCCAACTCAGACCCCATCTAACACAGCACACTGACACACTGCCCCAACTCAGACCCCATCTAACACAGCACACTGACACACTGCCCTAACCCAGACCCCATCTACACAGCACACTGACACACTGCCCCAACTCAGACCCCATCTAACACAGCACACTGACAGACTGCCCTAGCCCAGACCCCATCTACACAGCACACTGACACACTGCCCTAACCCAGACCCCATCTACACAGCACACTGACACACTGCCCTAACCCAGACCCCATCTAGCACAGCACACTGACACACTGCCCTAACCCAGACACAATCTACACAGCACACTGACACACTGCCCGAACCCAAACCCCATCTACACAGCACACTGACACACTGCCCAAACCCAGACCCCATCTACACAGCACACTGACACACTGCCCCAACCCAGACCCCATCTACACAGCACACTGACACACTGCCCCAACCCAGACCCCATCTAACACAGCACACTGACACGCTGCCCAAACCCAGACCCCATCTAACACAGCAAACTGACACACTGCCCTAATCCAGACCCCATCTACACAGCACACTGACACACTGCCCCAACCCAAACCCCATCTACACAGCACACTGACACACTGCCCAAACACAGACCCCATCTAACACAGCACACTGACACACTGCCTTAACCCAGACCCCATCTAACACAGCACACTGACACACTGCTCCAACACAGACCCCATCGACACAGCACACTGCCCTAGCCCAGACCCCATCTAACACAGCACACTGACACACTGCCCTAACCCAGACCCCAGCTACACAGCACACTGCCCTAGCCCAGACCCCATCTAACGCAGCACACTGACACACTGCCCTAACCCAGACCCCAGCTACACAGCACACTGTCCTAGCCCAGACCCCATCTACACAGGACACTGCCACAACTCAGACCCCATCTACACAGCACACTGACACACTGCCCTAACACAGACCCCATCTACACAGCACACTGACACACTGCCCTAACCCAGACCCCATCTAGCACAGCACACTGACACACTGCCCTAACCCAGACCCCATCTAGCACAGCACACTGACACACTGCCCTAACCCAGACCCCATCTACACAGCACACTGACACACTGCCCAAACCCAGACCCCATCTAACACAGCACACTGACACACTGCACTAACCCAGGCCCCATCTAACACAGCACACTGACACACTGCCCTAACCCAGACCCCATCTAGCACAGCACACTGACACACTGCCCTAACCCAGACCCCATCAAGCACAGCACACTGACACACTGCTGCAACCCATATCCCATCTACACAGCACACTGCCCTAACCCAGACCCCATCTACACCGCACACTGACGCACAGCTACAACTCAGACCCCATCTACACAGCACACTGCCATAGCCCAGCCCCATCTAACACAGCACACTGACACACTGCCATAGCCCAGACCCCATCTAACACAGCACACTGACACACTGCCCCAACACAGACCCCATCTAACACAGCACACTGACACACTGCTCCAACACAGACCCCATCGACACAGCACACTGCCCTAGCCCAGACCCCATCTAACACAGCACACTGACACACTGCCCTAACCCAGACCCCAGCTACACAGCACACTGCCCTAGCCCAGACCCCATCTAACGCAGCACACTGACACACTGCCCTAACCCAGACCCCAGCTACACAGCACACTGTCCTAGCCCAGACCCCATCTACACAGGACACTGCCACAACTCAGACCCCATCTACACAGCACACTGACACACTGCCCTAACCCAGACCCCATCTACACAGCACACTGACACACTGCCCTAACCCAGACCCCATCTAGCACAGCACACTGACACACTGCCCTAACCCAGGCCCCATCTAACACAGCACACTGACACACTGCCCTAACCCAGACCCCATCTAGCACAGCACACTGACACACTGCCCTAACCCAGACCCCATCAAGCACAGCACACTGACACACTGCTGCAACCCATATCCCATCTACACAGCACACTGCCCTAACCCAGACCCCATCTACACCGCACACTGACGCACTGCTACAACTCAGACCCCATCTACACAGCACACTGCCATAGCCCAGCCCCATCTAACACAGCACACTGACACACTGCCATAGCCCAGACCCCATCTAACACAGCACACTGACACACTGCCCTAACCCAGACCCCATCTACACAGCACACTGACACACTGCCCTAACCCAGATCCCATCTACACAGCACACTGACACACTGCCCCAACCCAGACCCCAGCTACACAGCACACTGCCCTAACCCAGATCCCATCTACACAGCACACTGACACACTGCCCTAACCCAGACACCATCTAACACAGCACACTGACACACTGCCCAAACCCAGACCCCATCTAACACAGCACACTGACACACTGCCCCAACCCAGACACCATCTAACACAGCACACTGCCCTAACCCAGACCCCATCTACACAGCACACTGACACACTGCCCAAACCCAGACCCCATCTAACACAGCACACTGACACACTGCCCCAACCCAGACCCCATCTAACATGACACACTGCCCTAACCCAGACCACATCTAACACAGCACACTGACACACTGCCCTAACCCAGACCCCATCTACACAGCACACTGACACACTGCCCTAACCAAGACCCCATCTAATACAGCACACTGACACACTGCCTTAACCCAGACCCCATCTAACACAGCACACTGACACACTGCCCTAACCCAGGCCCCATCTACACAGCACACTGCCCTAACCCAGACCCCATCTAACACAGCACACTGCCCTAACACAGACCCCATCTACACAGGACACTGACCTAACCCAAACCCCATCTAACACAGCACACTGACACGCTGCTCCAACCCAGGACCAATCTAACATCACACAAACACACTGCTCCAACCAGGCCCCATCTGACTTTGCACCCTAACACACTGCCCCAACCCAGTGATAAAAACAAAAAACTAAAAGCTACTGCGGATGCTGGAAATCCAAAACAAAAACAGAATTACCTGGAAAAACTCAGCAGATCTGGCAGCATCGGCGGAAAAGAAATCAGTCAACGTTTCGAGTCTTCATGACCCTTCGACAGTTCTGCCGAAGGGTCATGAAGACTCGAAACGTTGACTGATTTCTTCTCCACCGATGCTGCCAGACCTGCTGAGTTTTTCCAGGTAATTCTGTTTTTGTTTTGCCCCAACCCAGTCCCTATCTTGCACATCACACTAATACACTGCTCCAACCCCATCTCCATCTGACAATGCACACAAACACACTGCTGCAACCCAGGCACACTATCTAGACCCAGAGCACTCTTTCTAACCTCCATTCAGCATTCGCGTGTTCGTGTATTTTTATCTGCATCAGATCTTACTTTCAAATGTTTGATACCTGATGAATTAGAACTCGCCGTCAATCTGAAAAGTGATCCTTCAAGGTACTGGTGGCCACTAGAGTTTAATTTACTAAGGCTAGAAGCAACAAATCACTTGAGATGGACCATTTCGGAGACAGAATTAGTGTTACTCTGAGGCTGCTCACTGGTATAGAAAACTACTTTTATGACTTCTTGTAATGGAACTAATTATTCTAAATTTCAGATGTGAATAAACAGTTACCAGTTAGTATACAATGGCAGCTTTGTGGTAAATCATGGACATTACCACAGAGGAACCAACAGAAAAATTCTGCGTGTGTCACAGTAGTTTTGCAGAATAATTGTTTTGTTTTAAATGCATTAGACGTTGATGTGCTCCCTGTCATGCGTGGGGATTACACAATAAATAAAACTACTCATTCTATATCACTAACAGCACTTGTTAGCTTTCACAGCATTGTTCAGTTGTTTTACCTTCAGATTTGTCACCTCTACGATGGAGAGCTTCCACCAATATACCGGTGTAACTCTCCAAACAATGGTAACACACACACCTGGATCAGCAGGTTCTGGGTTCAAGCCCTACTATTGAGACTTGAGCACCTAATTGAAACTGACACCTCAATGCAGGAGGGTAACTTTCTGATGACATGTCACAGAGAGCCCAGTCCGCCCTCACAGGTAGATGTAAAAGATGCCATGGCACTACCTGAACAATGAAGGGAAGGTCTCCCAGTTCCCTGGCCAACATCAATTTGTCAACATCACCGAGACTGAGATTTGCTCTTTAATCTCATTTGTTTGTGGATGTGAAAATTGGTAGTTGTCAATGTAAATGATGACAGTGATTACACTTAACTGCCTGGAAAGAGCTTCAAAAGATTGAGGTTGCAACATAAATTCACTTTCTCTCTTTATATGAGATCAAATTCACCTCAGGTTCCTGTCCTGAAGGACATGATTGAACTCACTGGCTTTTTACAACATGCTCACTTTTACTGATACCAGCATTATTTTAAACTTAACTCAAACTTTCAAGTTGCCACATTCAAATTATATCTCACCTTTTCTGGATTATTAGTCCAGGCTACTGTGTTACAGAGGCATAAAATGACAGAATATACAACACAGAAACAGGCCACTTGGCCCAATCAGCGCATGCAGCTATTTATGGTCTAGACTTTACCACTGCTGGCTCAGGGTTGTGGTAGGAGCAACCACCTGACGTGCAGCTTCATGACACAACACATCGAAGAACCGGCCACTGATTTCACCCTAAATCCCACAAAGACCATGTAAACTGCACATTTCTTAACTTGCAGTTCAATTCAACCTTCCACAAAACAGCAACCCTGTAGGGTGGTGTAATAATGCACTACCCCATAAACTGATAGGAGAATAACACGTACAATGCCTCCAAAAAAGCTCAATCTCAGCATTGTCTGTTGGCACAAGGTTAAGGTTCACAGCAGCTATGCTGTAAGAGAGAGTGCAAATCAAAAGATAATGAACCCTTGCAAGAAAGGTACCTCAATCAGCTTGGGAGGTTTTCATCTTCATATAGATTGGACAAATCAAATTGGCAAAGGTAGTCTGGGGGATGAGTTCATCGAGTGTATTCGGGGCAGTTTCTTGGAACAATATTTTTCTGCTACCAGCCAGGCAACAGTATTTTAAGCATAGATGGTAATGTGTAATGAGACAGGATCATTCATTAATGGTCTCAGTGAAGGATCCTCCAAGCCAAGTGTGGTCATAACATGATAAAATTTCACATTCATTTTGAAGGTAAGAAACTTGGGTCTGAAAATAATGTGTCTTAAACTTAAATAAAGGCAATCACAAAGATATGAAGATAAAGTTGACTCAAAAAGACTAGGAAAGTAATTTAAAAGGCAAGATGATAGAGAAGCAGTGGCAGATATTTCATAACTCTCAGATATATTCCATCGAGAAAGAAAGCATCTAGAAGATGGATGCATCATCTGTGGGCAACTGAAGTAGCTAAAGATGATATTAAATTGAAAGAAATGGCATATAATGCTGAGAAGATCAGTGGTAGGCCAGAATGTTGGGAAAACTTTAGAAATCAGCAAAATACACTTAAAAAAAGATTAGAATGCAAATAAACTAGCAAAAAATATTAAAGCAGACAGTAAGGGCTTCTGTAAGCATAAAAAAGGAAAATAGCTACATGTTGGTCCCTTACAGGATGAGACTGGGGAGTTAATAATGGGAAACAAGGAATTGGCTGAGATTTTGAAAAAGTATTTTGAACCTGTCTCCCCAGTGAAGACATGGAAAGCATACCCGTCTCCCCAGTGAAGACATGGAAAGCATACCCGTCTCCCCAGTGAAGACATGGAAAGCATACCCGTCTCCCCAGTGAAGACATGGAAAGCATACCCGTCTCCCCAGTGAAGACATGGAAAGCATACCCGTCTCCCCAGTGAAGACATGGAAAGCATACCCGTCTCCCCAGTGAAGACATGGAAAGCATACCCGTCTCCCCAGTGAAGACATGGAAAGCATGCCCGTCTCCCCAGTGAAGACATGGAAAGCATGCCCGTCTCCCCAGTGAAGACATGGAAAGCATACCCGTATCCCCATTGAAGACCTGGAAAGCATACCCGTCTCCCCATTGAAGACACCAAAGGCATCCCAATATTAGTAGAAAATCAAGAGGAATAGGGAAGGAGGAACTTAAAACAATCACAATCACTAGAGAAGTACTAGAAAAGCTAACTGGACTAAAGGCTGACAAGTCCCCTGGACCCAATGGCCGGCATCCTAGGGTCTTAAAAGAAGTGGCTGCAGAGATAATGGATGCATTGGCTGCAAACTTCCAAAATTCTAGATTCTGGAAAGGTCCCAGTGGATTGGAAAACCACAAATGCAATAGTGTTATTCAAGAAAGGAGGGAGACCGGAAGCAGGAAACTAAGATGTTAGGCTAACTGGCTCAGTCATTTGGAAACTGTTGGAATCCATTATTAAGGAAATAATAGCAGGACATTTAGAAAATCATAATGCAAATCAGACAGAGTCAATATAGTTTTATGAAAAGAAACTGTGTTTGACAAATTTAGACTTCTTTGAAGATGCAACAAGCAGGGTCGACAAACAGGAACCAGTAGACAGTGTATTCAGATTTCCAAAAGACATTCAAAAAGGTCCCACATAAAAGATTACAACACAAGGTAAGAGCTCATGATATTGGGGGTGATATATTAGCATGGATAGAGGATTAGTTAACTAACAGGAAACAGAGGGTCAGGATAAATGGGTCATGTTCAGGTTGGTAAGTGTGGCTAGTGGAATTCTAGGGATCAGTGCTGGGACCTATTTATGATCTATATTAATGCATTTGATGTAGGGACCTTCTGTCTTGCAGCTAAATTTGCTTGTGATACAAAGATAGGTAGGAATGCAAGTTGTGAGAAGGATACAAAGAGTCTCTAAACTGACATAGGTGAAGTAAGTGGGCTATAATTTGTCAGATGGAGTATAATGTGGGAAATTTCAAGGTTGACACTTTGGTAGGAAGAATAGAAAAGTCAAATATTATTAAAATGAAGAGGCGCTACAGAATGCTGTGGTACAGAGGGATCTGGATGCCCTTGTACATGAATCATAAAAGAGTTAGCATACAGGTACAGCAAGTAATTAGGAAGGCAAATGGGACATTGGCCTTTATTGCACAGACTATAAAAGTAGGGATGCCTTGCTACATTTGTATAGAGCGTTGGCAAGACCACATCTAGAGTACTGCAACCAGTTTTGATCTCCTTACCAAAGGAGGTATATGCTTGCATTTGAGGGAATTCAGCAAAGGTTAATGAGATTGATTCTAGGGATGAAACAATTGTCTTATGGGAAGAGGTTGAGCAAGTTGGGCCTATACTCATTGGAGTTAGGAAGAATGAGAGGTGATCTTATTAAAACCAGACTAGATTCTGAGGGGCTTGACAGGGTAGAGGCTGAAAGGACCCTTGTGAGAAAATCTAGAACTACAGGGCACGGTTTCAGAACAAGAGGTTTCCATTTAGAGGCAAGCAGGAACAACTTCTCTCAAGAGTTGTTAATCTCTGAAATTCTATACCCCAGAGAGCAGTGAAGGCTGGGTCATTGAATATATTCAAGGCCAAGTTAGACAAATTTTTGATCTATAAGGGAGTCAAGGGTTACAAGGGATTGGCAAGAAAGCAGAGTTGAGGCCACGATCAGATTCGGCCATGATCTTATTGAATGGCGGAACTGGCTCGAGGGGCCGAATGGCCTACTCATGCTCCTATTTCTTATGTTATGTTTCTTATGTAAAACAATTCAAAGGTAGCAACAATTAAATTGCATGTTAAAAGAAGAGGGCAAAGAGCTCATTTTTAATTGTGGGAAATAGAAATTTTACTTCAAGATTGCATTCTTGGCAGATGCAATGAATTCAGAAGTTATAACTCTATTTCCCAATTTTCAGTAAAACTGTTTATTTTGAAGAAAGGTATTAATACTGTACTTCTGATATCTCACATGCCCAATCACCACTAGTCACCACAAGGAAACCAGACATTCCCCAAGGGAAGTAGGAAAAGGAACCTAGACTGGTGTTAACTCAACTTGCTCACATCACAAAATACGATGTCAATGGGCCAATAAAAAAAATTAATTATTCCCCTGCCAGCCCCACATACCACAGAATTATTATGGCACAGGAAACCACCATTTGGCCCATCGTGTCTGCGCCTTCTCTCAGAATGAGCAACTCATCTAGTGCCATTCCTCCACCTTCTCCTCGTAACCCTACACATTCTCTTCTCAGATAACAGTCTAATTCCCTTTTGAATGCTTCAATCGAACCTGTCTCCACCACACACTCGGGCAGCACATTCCAGGCCCTAACCACTCGCTGCGTGAAAACATTTCTCCTCATTTTTCTTAATTTGTTCATGGGTTGTGGGCATCGCTGGCTGGGTCAGCATTTATTGCCCATCAGAACTGAGTGGCTTGCTAGGCCATTTAAGAGTCAACCACATTGCTGTGGGTCTGGAGTCACATGTAGGCCAGACCAGGTAAGGATGGCAGATTTCCTTCCCTAAAAGGACATTAGTGAACCAGATGAGTTTTGACAACAATCTACAATGGTTTCATGGTCATTATTAGACTTTTAATTCCAGATTTTTTATTGAATTCAAATTTCACCATCTGCCATGGTGGGATTTGAACCAGGTCTTCAGAGCATTACCCTGGGAATCTGGAGCACTAGCCCAGTGACAATACCACACCCCCCTCATATCAACAAACCAGGGGCACAAAAATAATTTTAGCCACAGTTACCATAAAATAATTCTCCTCAAAGTTATTTCATTCCTGGCTCTATTACAAATTTTACCACCTGCTGCACCTTCAAGAGAAGTCAATGATCTCTGCAAGGATGTCAAATTTTATGATTTACATTGTTCCAGTTGTACCAGAGAACCCTACAATCTCACTGAACCTACATCATTTAATGGTGAATTTGATCATTCATGTCTCTACATATCTCGAAAGCCTTGACTAATTCCATATCTTTAATCCGACGAGGGATTGATAGTTTGTGTCCGAGCGATAGCCTATCTTAAAAGAAAGCTGGCATTTACAGAAATCAACTTAATAATGGGCAAGCATTCCCTAAAGTCATGACACATGATTTCAGGCCTCCTGGGGCAACAGGCCATTTTCAATATATTTATTACACATTTATGCTTCCCATTACATACTTGCATGTTAATGCCATGAATAGCGGGTGTGTCAAATGCTCATGTTATATCAGCTTGAATTGTGAAAATCAACCAGCAATACAATTTTGTTATTCCTTGTAAGTTGACAGGCTTGAGCTGTAGGGTACAAACGGCAAGTATTTGTAATGGTTCTAGTGTTTTTTTTTCATTTATTCTTTCATGGGATGTGGGCGTCACCAGCAAATCAGCATTTGTTGCCCATCCTTAATTACCCTTGAACTGAGTGGTTTGCTTGGCCATTTCAGAGGGCAGTTAAGAGTCAACCTGGAGTCACATGTAGGTCAGACCAGACAAGGATGGCAGATTTCCTTCCCTAAAAGACATTAGTGAACTAGATGGGTTTTTACAAGTGATAGTTGCCATGATCACCATTACTGAGAGTCGTTTTCAATTCCAGATTTAATTAATTTAAATTCCACCAGCTGCCATGGCGGGATTTGAACCCATGTCCCCAGAGCATTAGCCTGGGTTACTAGTCCAGTGATATTACCATTAATCCACCGTCTCTCTCTAGTGTGATGGACAAAGTAACATACAACATGACAATACCTTGAAATACATGGGATTCTTTTTCCCCGATTTAAGTTTTAAGAAAGCTGTTGCACGTGTCTACCTGATAAACTACAAGCTGAAGGCACAGCTCCCGATGGTGGGCTAAATCAAGGGGGAAGTGCAAAAGAGGCCAGAGTCAGGAGAACAAAGAGTTCGGGAATGAAAGATGGGTCTAGGGCTGAAGTAGGTTACGGAGATAGGGAGGCACAAAACCATGAAGAAATTTAAACATGAGGTTCAGAATTTTAAAACTGAGGCACTAAAGAGTCAGCCGGGTCAGGGTACTGGGCAAGCAAGACAGGATAGTGCAGCAGAATTTCAGATGAAATGAAGTTTATGGAGGGTAGAAGATGGCAGGTGGGCTAGGAGTACAGTGAAATAATTGAGTCTGGAGGTGATAAAGATTTCAGGGGCACATAAGCTGATAGTTCTTGGAGGTGGAAGTAGGCAACCTATGTAATGGATAGAATACAGGTCACTCAAACTCAAGTTGTATAGGTTACCAAGGTTATAACCCCACGCCTGCAGGCTACGTAATCAAGGTGCAGTGTGTAGAGAAGGAAGAGAAGGGGTCCAAGGACACATTATTGGAAAATATTAAGTATGGTACAGGAATAGGAAGAGAAGCCAGTGCTGAAGATGCTCACTCTTACTTCAGGGTAGGTAAAAGTGTAACCAAGGGAAATGACAATAGGAAAGCATTGTATGGCCGGCCACAAAGGCAGCAGGTTGAAGACAATGACAAATAGTGCATCAGAGTCAGAGAATGTCAGAGAAAAGCAACCAATTACTCCAGAGTACAGAATAATTCCCACCTGTAGAAAATAATTCATTAACTTCAGGAGTCATTTAGAATCCTCTAATGTTCTGCAGAATCTGCTCAAAAATAATTAGCACGTAAGTGACTCAAGTGGGGCATCGCTAACACAACTCAGACCCTTACAGGAACACATATGGTATAAAGCTCCTGTCCTTCTGAAACATCCTCTGACTGACTATGGGCAGCATCACAAGAAAATAAGCTCAATAAAGCTAGTGATAAATAGCTCTCTAAACTGGAAGCTCTCTAAACATCAGACAAGGTTTGAACATTCAAATCAAACACAGGATTTGTGGCAGTTCATTAAATCTATACAAATAGAGGTGAGCTGTAAACAACTCTCTGCCCATCTATTTTAATTATGGGTACCATTTGGTGTTACGGTCTGAACTGTGACTGATCGCTGGTACCTCTTCTGTTTGGTTCCTGTCATCCATGTATACAAAAAGAACACTGCTCATGTCAGAAACGTACTTGCTCACTCACCATACAGACTCCACATTCACATCTGTCCAGCTTCCCAACATACGAAGCTTGAAATCGGAAAACCAGGTCTTGCCCCCAGGACTCAACCACAGGGAAAAGCTGCAAGAAATCAAGTTGACTTAGTTACTATGAGGAGTTTGAGGGAGCATCAATAAAGAATGTGTGCAATAATGTCATTTTCCATTCCACACAGGTGTACTAAACTGCTACACAAATGCAGCTTTTAGAATTACAACACATAGTATAGCTCACAGGAGAAAACCAGCCTGAAAACTTGCACCTAACAGCTCATCGCTCAAACTGCCCATTATAAAATTAGAACACACGGCAGTTCCCAATAGCCCTTAAAAAGATTGAATGCTGAACGTGGAGAGTGTAATAGATTCCCATCAGCCAGCAGACACCAGGCGTTCCCTCAAAATGGTGGAGGTGGAATGAGGGATGGGAGGGGGCGGTGGCACTATCAAGGACTGGAAGACACAAAGAGAAAAATCAGAGTGTCAAAGCCTTTGACTAATTGTGCTGGTCCCCTGCCAGCCAATTCAGAGCCACAGAGAGTTTCCAGTGAGTGGTCCAGACACCAAAGGTAACAGGAATATTACAGAATCCTTTATTGTACAGTATGAACAGAATGGGTCAGTACAGAGGGTTACAGTGGGGGGAGAAAGCAGTCAGGGTTTAGTCCACAATGTACCCACCAACCACTGAACATGGGCAGGATAGGTTTCGTTTATACCCTTTGTCCCTTACCTAATCTTGAGTTGAGATTAAATTAGTGGTTTAAATCAACTTTAAACCTTCTTGTCTGGTTTCCTATTGCCAGAAAATAATTGAAAAACAGCTGGAGCCTGCAGAACATCTCCAGTGGCAGGGTTTGCAAGATAGGGTAGAGACTCTAGAAAAAGTTATTTATTGACAGGTGCATAAATATTTCCACCAAAAGCAGTTTTTTGCTCCTATTCCACCACCTTTTGACACCATAGGGGAGCTTTGAGCTCAACGCTGTGCCGCCCCACCCCTTCCCCAAAATCACTAGACCCGTCTCTCACACACAGACACCATTCCTGGGTCTCACCAGTCGATTCATCAGATAACTCTTATCGACTGGTACTTTCAATATCAGCAGGCTGGCAGCAACAGAGCACATACCATCTCATAGGTCATGAGCTGTCAGGTAAAGTCCACAGCACAGAACACCTTGCTGCTTCAGGTACTGTTTGATTAAATCCACACAGTGGGACGAGGCTGACACTTGGAGGGCAGGAGGGTTATGCTCAGTCATCCATCATAATTTTAAAAAACAACACATTGATTCAAGGCTGCATCTTAAATTGGTAACCAGCCCTTAAATTGGTAACCACCATTTATAAAGGGAGAATTAATGTGGCAGCACTTCACGCGTTCTAGTAACTGGGAGATGGAGCTTCTCTGTTACAATCATGCCATCTTTTACCTAAGTATTGGTCAGAAAGAATGTGCTATATTCAGAGAGCATAAAACACATGGGGTCCACCTACAGGGATGAAACTGAACATGAGAAAATGGCTGGTGTTAAATACCCACAAACTGTAACACTGATCACTGGGACCCAGAACAGGAAGCTGGATAGCAAGGAGTTGGAATGGAAGAACACATTCAGCAAGGCTGGAAAGGTCTCCGATCCTGTCCCATAACTGCGCAGAGATAGCTGATTTCAGCCAGATGATTTCAGAAGTGTGTTCATCAGAATTTCCTTAATCAGTATGTTCCCAGCACAACAGGGAAGGAGACATAGCTGGATCTGGTTGTGGGGAACAAAGTGGTTTCAAGTGGATCAAGTGTCAGTAGGGAAACATTTAGGTGACAGTGATCATTGTATCATAAGGTTTAGATTAGCTATGGAGAAGGACAAGGAGCAATCCAGAGTAAGAATACTTCATTGGAGGAGGAACAATTTCAAGGGGGGCAAAAACGGATCTGGCCCAGGTAAGTTGGAACCACAGATTGGCAGGCAAACGTGCAACAGTACAATGGGCTACCCTTATAGCCTAAATAGTTCAGGTACAGTCGGGCTAAGGCAGGGCAACAAAAGCAGATGGATGATAAGAGAAATAGAGTACACGGATGAAGCACAAAAAGGGTGCGTATGACATGCCAGGTAGATAATGTTAATGGTCCGCTACTTATATTGTGAGAAGACACAGTTGAAGATCATTACTAATTAAGCACTTGGAGCACATCAAATTAACAGGTCCAGGCATCAGGCCATGGAGCGGGTCACTAGACCAGAACATCTGCCCTTCTTCCGCAGTTACGTTCACGCCCGGGTGTCCCTGGAGAGGGGGCAGGCGGTTTCCACTGGCGCACTTGAGGTCTTCCGCGACCAGTGGGTGTTGCAGAGGCTGGAGTTTATCATCGGTCCCAGGAACAGCTTTTTGAGTTTTGTTAAAGTGCCCCTTTAAGGGGCATTAATTTGTTTATTTTATTGGTTTCAAAACGAGCTTATAAATAGGGGATAGCTGGGACACTGGGTGTGTGGAAGCAGAGCTGAGAGACTGAACAAAGTTAAACAACTCTCAAAGAAAAGCTCTGTGTCTTGGTTTCAACTTCACCAACTGGTTTTAACAGAAAACAGAACAAGTTGAGAACCAGGCTGAATATAGAAAGTTCAGAGGGGAAGTGAAAAAGGAAATCAGAGGGGCAAAGAAAGAGTAGGAGAAGAGACTGGCAGCTAACATTAAATGGAATCCAGACATCCTCTATAAGCAAATAAATAGTAAAAAGGTATTGAGAAGAGGAGAGGCGCTGGTTAGGGACCAAAAAAGAGATCTACATGTAGAGGCAGAGTGCAGGGTTGAGGTACTAGATCCATCTGAATTTACCAAAGAAGATGCTGCCCAAGTCAGTGGAAGAGGTGTAGTTGAGATAATGGATGGTCTAAGAATTGATCAAGAGGAGATAGAGGAGATATCAAAAAGGCTTGTTGTAATTAAAGTCACAAGGGCCAGATGAGATGTTTCCAAAGATACAAAGGGAAGGGAGGAAAGTGCGGAAGCACTGGTCAAAATCTTCCAATCTTCCTTAATTAGGGGCTTGTGTCAGAGGATTGGAGATTTGCAAATGTTGCACCCTTGTTCAAAAGGAGTTACCCAGCAACAACAGGTCCGTCACTTAAACCTAAGTGGTAAGAAAGCTTTTAGAAATTCTAATCCAGGACAAGAGTCACTTTAACAAGTGCAGGCTAATTAGGAAAAGCCAGCATGGATTTGTTAAAGGCAAATCGTGTTTAATTAACTTGATTGAACTTTTTAAAGAGGTAACAGAGATGGTTGATGAGGGTAATGCAGTCGACATGGTATAGATGGACTTCCAAAAGGCAACTGATGAAGTGCCACATAATAAACTTGCCAGCAAAGTTGAAGCCCATGAAATAAAAAAGAGACGGTAGGAGCATGGATACAAAGTTAGCTGAGTGACAAGAAACAGAGCAGTGAACAGTTGGTTTTTCAGACTGGAGGAAGGTACACAATAGGGTTCTCCAGGGGTTAGTACAAAGCCAAGTTGACATGCAGTGCCCCAGATAGTAGCACTCCAACCTCTAGGTTACAAGGTTCCAAGTTCAAATACCACTCCAGAGCAGGAGGGCAAGGATCAAGATTGACATTCCGGTGCAGGTGGTGAGGGGGTGCTATACTGTCAGAGGCACTGTCTTCCAAATGAGACATTAAACTGAGGTCCCGTCCGTCCTCTCGGGTGGACATAAAAGATCCCATGGCACAATTTCAAAAAAGAGCAGGGGAGTCACCCCCACTGGCCTGGCCAATACTTATCCCTCAGTCAACATCCCGAAGACTGATTACCTGGTCATGATCACATTGCTGTGTGTGGAACCTTACTGGCCAAGTTTCCTACATGATAACAGTTACTACACTTCAAAAATAATTCACAGTAGTCATGAGAGGTGTGATATAAATGCAGGTCTATCTTTTCATAATCAACATTAATAACCTAGACTTGGATGTACAGGACACAATTTCAACATTTGCAGATGACAAAACTTGGAAGTATTGCGAATGTGAGATGAATAATGAGGCACTTGTGGAGTGGGTAGACATGTGGCAGATGAAATTTAATGCAGAGAAGTGTGAAATGATAATGCTTTGGTAAGAAGAATGACCAGAGGCAATAGAAAATAAAGACATAACTCAAGGGAATGCCAGAACAGACAGACCTAGAGGTATATGTGTGCAAATCATTTTAAGGTGGGGAAAGTGGTTAAAAAGACATACAGGATCCTTTACAGACAGGGGTATAGAGTACAAAGCAAGGAAGTTACAATGAACCTTTATAAAACACTGGTTCAGCCTAAACTGGAGTTTTTTTGTCCAATTCTGGGCACCACAATTTAGAAAGTATGTGAAGGTGTCAGAGAAGGTGCAGAAAAGGTTTACAAGAATTGTTCAGGAGGTGAGGGATTTTAGTTATGTGGACAGATTGGAGAAGCTGGGATTGGTTCTCCTTTAGAGGAAGGAAGGTTGAGAAGGAGAATTGTTAGAGGTGTTCAAAATCATAAGGGGTCTGGACAGAGTAGACAGGGAAAAACTGTTCTCATTAGTGGAAGGATAGTGAACCAGAGGGCACAGATATGAGATAATTGGCAAAAAGAAGCAATGGTGACGAGGGAAAACTTCTTCGTGCAGCGAGGGGTTAGGATCTGGGATGCACTGCCTGAGAATGTGGTGGAGATAGATTCAATCGAGGCTTTCAAAAGTGAATTGGACAATCACCTGAAAAGGAATTGCAGGGCCTCATGGAAAAGGCATGCGAGCGGGATTAGCTGAGTTGCTCTTGCTGAGGGTTAGCACAGATACGAAGGGCCAAGTGGCCTCGTCCGGCACTGTAATCATTCTATGATTCGACAGGTGGTGGTAAACCACACTGAGCCCAACACACATGCACAAGCAATTTGGAGGGAAAAAAAAATCAGCTAGAGCTTCCAGCCCCTACCCTGCCCAGTCAAACTGCTGGTTAACACTGTTGGCTGAGGTTTCTTTAGGATAAGGTAGGAAAATAAAAGAGGGAAAATACTCTGTCTAAACTCCAACATTGGCAATAAGCCAAAGCCTACAGAGAAAAGGCAGCTGAGAGGAGATTTGATAGTGTTCAAAATCATGAGGGCTCTGGACTTATAAGACAGGGAGAAACTGTGCCCATACGTGAAAGGATCGAGAACGAGGGGGCACAGATTTAAAGTAATTAGTAAAAGAGGCAAAAGTGATATGAGGATAAACCTTTTTACTCAGCAAGTGGTTAGGGTTTGAAATGCACAGCCTGAATGTGGTGGAGGCAGGTTCAATTGAAGCATTCAAAAGGAAATTAAGACTGTTCTCTGAAAATAAAGAATGTGCAGGGTTACAGGAAGGCAGTGGGGGAATGGTGCTAGGTGAGTTGCTCATGCGGAGAGCAGACATGATAGGCCGAATGGCCTTCTCCTGTGCCGTAACAATAAAGAAACAGCCAGTAACAGAGGTGCTGTTTGTCGTAATATTGCACAATTGCAGCAAAAGCATAAAATGAGCAAGATCCAAACATCATCATCTCTTCCCAAATCCAATGGACACTCTCTGAAGTCCAAGTAGACAAAGGATACTGAAAGGGTTACACGGGCAACTTCAGGATTTCTCCACATGATTTCTGCTACAATTTTGCCTCCATCAGTGATGGATTCATTTTCAAATACATTCGTCAGAAAGGACACATACATTTCTCTCTGAAACCCACTATCATGTTCTACATGGTGCATGTCAAGGCCAATCTCAGTACAACATATACAGGCAGGTACAAGTAGTAGCTAACTGCAGCCCTCTCCTCTCCTCTGTAAGCTTGCTCCTGCTCACGCCACTATCGCCTCGTCCGCTAGTTACAATCCTCACACATGAATGCAACTAAATAGGCAAGGTGGCACAAACTGATATGTTTCAAAGGAATCGGTTTTCTGTATTGTAACCACATTGGCTTGTATGTTGGAGAAACATGTCTTTGGCTCCCACAAATACAACCAGGTAGAAATCTCTCAAGGTCTTTAACCTGCGGAGGCTCGCTTGTCAAAAGGCTTTCCTTTATTGAGGAGGAAAATTCAGCCAAGCGAATGGAATAGGAAAGAGGTTTCCAGCTCAGACACTGCAACAACATGACCTCAATGCAGCATCACAGCCTGTCTCCTCGCCACAGGATGTGCTAACAGTGCTTCATTCCAAGAATCACCTTCACTCCTCTCAGTACTAACCATGGGTATAAGCATGCTTAAACCAATCTATTTTAATGCTTTTGTGATAGATTTTTGTAGGATTAAAAACAAGAATTTGCACATCATTCTCAAAATGGCCCAAAGCAGAGTCCAAGAATTACTTTTTTGAACAGTTACTGCTGCGAAACATCTGGGAAAGCCAATTTTCACACAGCAAGGTCTCTCAAACAGCAAGTCAGGAGCAAGTAGTTAACTATTTTAATGAGTTTTGGGACGGGGGGAATGGCAAAGACAGCAGGACTCTCTCAACTCTGCTGAATAGCACAAAGAGATCTCATATATATTAATATCTTAGCTGAAAGATAACACTGTGCACTCAGGCAACAGCACAGGTCATGCATTCAAGGGCAGGCGAGATGCAGCTTTGAGGTGAAGTTAGGCAGTTACAGGATCAGAGCTGGAAATCCCTTTCAGAGTCCGTCCACCAGCTCAACATAAACCTCCCACAGTAGACAAAAGCCAGTTTCACAGGTGTTCTTAAGAAACAACAATGCCCTGATTCTCTCAATGCCACACTTACAGAACCGCCCACTGTACACAGGAGAGCTAAGGACAGGTTTAAACTTCCAGCTGGCTGACTCAGGAGCAAGTGCAAAATCAACTAAACCACTCGGAACTGCTAAAATTGTCAAGTTAACTTGCTCCAAATAGAACCAAAAATATGGTTGCTGCCTAATCCAGTCTTGATTCATTATGATCAAAAGTGCCATCACTGCCTAATCCAGATTCAATTCACTACAGTCAAAAATACAGTCACTGCCTAATCAAGACTCGATTCACTACAGTCAAAAATGCAGTCACTGCCCAATCCAGTCTTGATTCACTACAGTCAAAAATACCATCACCGCTTAATCCAGACTTGATTCACCGCAGTCAAAAATAGTCACTGCCTAATCCAGACTTGATTCACTACAGTCAAAAATAGTCACTGCCTAATCCAGACTTGATTCACTACAGTCAAAAATAGTCACTGCCTAATCCAGACTTGATTCACTACAGTCAAAAATAGTCACTGCCTAATCCAGACTTGATTCACTACAGTCAAAAATAGTCACTGCCTAATCCAGATTTGATTCACCGCAGTCAAAAATAGTCACTGCCTAATCCAGACTTGATTCACTACAGTCAAAAATAGTCACTGCCTAATCCAGACTTGATTCACCGCAGTCAAAAATAGTCACTGCCTAATCCAGACTTGATTCACTACAGTCAAAAATAGTCACTGCCTAATCCAGACTTGATTCACTACAGTCAAAAATAGTCACTGCCTAATCCAGACTTGATTCACTACAGTCAAAAATAGTCACTGCCTAATCCAGACTTGATTCACTACAGTCAAAAATAGTCACTGCCTAATCCAGACTTGATTCACTACAGTCAAAAATAGTCACTGCCGAATCCAGTCTTGATTCACTACAGTCAAAAGTACCATCACCGCTTAATCCAGACTCTATTCACTACAGTCAAAAACAGTCATTGCCGAATCCAGTCTTGATTTGCTATGGCCAAAAATACAGTCACTGCCCAATCCGGACTCAATTCACTACAGTCAAAAATACAGCCACCGCCTAATCCAGACTCGATTCATGCACTGAGGCAATTAGTAAACCGCTCAAACCAGATTCACTTACAAATTAATTGACTTGAGATTTTGGACCATCTAACTAAACTAATTTTCCCCCTTGGGTGCCGAGCATCCATGATCCATAACACACAACTGCAACGGCAAATCAATCCAATTTCCCTTATTTGCCCAAATCACACAAAACTCTCTCTGGCAGCTTCCTACCAAAATGACATTGAAACCTTGCAGGTAATGCATAAGGAATCACAAAGTTGATTCCCCCAGCGGAGGCCAGATTAGGAAAGCTCAGGTTTGTCAGCCTGGAGGATAGGTGATTTATAGGACTGGACAAGGGAGTGACATGGGTAAATCTGGAATATCACTTTCAACTAAATTGATGGCAAGAGAACGGACCCAAGTTCAAGATAGTAAGAGATAGATTTAAGGCTGTTGTCAAGAAATTCTGAACAACACCATGAAGAATCAATGTCTGGAACATTCTTCCAGACAGAAGACTGGAGGCTAAACACACAGGAACCTTGAAGAAACAACTAGGTGCTGAAATGTGGACTTTGAAATATCTCGATAAATTAACTGAAATGTGCCAAATGGTCTTCTCATATGTAACTGGCCTTCAAAGTAGATCAAGGCTGTTTAAGTCATCCTGAACTAAATCAACCAAAACTCCTCCAGTTTAATGATTGTGTAACCAGAGGCATCCACTGCAGTTTTTACAAACACCGATGGACTTCTGGCTTTGAAACTAGAGAGAGAGACGGGAGTAAATCTACAGGTGCAGAATAGCACTCGATTCCAAGCTCGGCTTCACTATCCACTGTGGATGTACCAACACCACATGGACTATAGCACTTTAAGGCAGCAGCTTGCCACCATCTTGAAGAACAATTAGGGATGAGCAACAAACGTTGGCCTTGCCAGCAACCCCCACCTCCAATCAACACACACAAAAAATTCAGTCCATTTCCGCATTATCCCAAGAATCCAAATCCATGTTTCCCAATCACCTTGCAATGTGATTTTGCCAACATTCTCACTGCCAGTCTCACCGCCTAATATACTGACTTGAAGTCACACAAAATGATGTACCCCGTATCCTGCGTCACCCTCACCCTCCAACTCCATTCCTCAGCACTTCTGTCACCCCCAAAACACCACCCGCTCCCCCTAAACTGTCCATCCAGCACATTTTTCTGTTCCCCTGATCAGTGTTCATACAACGCCCCCACCACACGGTAAAGCTAAGAGATCCCTCTGTGGCTGATGAGTTACTGAAGTGTCAATTATTGAGTTAACAACAATCCATTCCTAGAAAACCTCCACGGTTTATTTCACCAAAACGTAATTCCATACATCACACAGTAAAAGTCAGGCTGATAAAATGACGTATCCTGTGGCTAGTGCACTGTGTCACAAGGCCTGTTGTGTCTTCTAATATTAACACTTGAACCATTTTCTCCATCAGAATAACCTTGCAAATCTGCAGATAAAGAGCAGAAAGTGCTAGAAAGGGACTGGTCAGTCAGCATATCCAAAAGAGAAGCAACTGATTAATCTAACTCTGCTAGCTCCAACTGCCTTTTTTTGGACCAGGGGAGTGAACCAGAGATTTTCTGACAATACTGGGAGGGGAGGATTTGACCATTTTTATTTCTGGTCTTTTCCCCTCCAGCTGAGAGCGCGAGTCACTCACCCCTCGATTTATCATGCAAATTAAAGTTTCAAGGAGCTAGATAAAGCATAAACTGCTAGAAATACATTACGGCCACTCAGAATCTGTAAAAGCGCAATGGCTGGTTAACCTTTCAGATCACACTTAGAAATAAAGATAGGCAAATTCCAACTGATGCGACATTATTCTCCAGGTCACTCGCTCTTATACAAATACAGCTGGTGGAAGCACATATGTGAGGAGGTTATATCCAAAACCATAAACTCCCTTTTGGTTTCCTTGATGCCTACTTTAAATAATCCAATAATATTGGGTTGCCAAAGTGTTGCCAGTGGAAAAGCAGCTCTACAAATGCCCCTATTTAGGGGGCTTCACTAATTTTGACAATTTTAAAGTCTGCTCAGTTCATAGCACCCTCGCCTTTGAATCAGAGGGTTGTGGGTTCGTGTCCCACTCCCGGAAAACCAAGAACTGTGATTGTACTCGAATGAGTTGCAATCTGTGACTGTTGATAACTCAAAAGAGTTTGAAAGTCTGATTAACTAAAAGAAAACTATAATGCTAATCCAGAATGATAGCTTATCAATTAGGCACTCCACACACGTGGTGTTCACCAGACATAAAAGGGAGTTACAAGGTCACTCCAGTTGAGAAAATGTTTGAAATGTAAATACTGTAATAAGATGCAGGTTGGCTGCACTGGGCACACGATGTGCGTTTTCACAAACAAACAATGCTGGGAAAACACATTCAGCATGGGTGGAGAGAACAGGCAAGTTCTCACATGCAAACCTTCATTTGAATCTGAAGGTCTACACAAAAAACATGAAGTGGTTTGTTCTCTCCATGGGTGCCATCGGGCCCGAGTATACCAGCAACTTTCTGGTTTAAGATTAACAAAATAATACGGCACCAGAAGGAAGCCATTCAGCCCATCATGTCTGTGTTGACCCTTTGGTGGAGCTCTCTCATTAGTCCTGCACCCCTGCTCTTTCCCCATAGCCCAGAATTCTTTTGCATTACCGTCATGCAAACCTCATGTGAAAGTTACTATTGAATCTGCTTCCACTATTCCTTGTGGCAGTGCACTCCAGATCATAACTCTCTGTGCAAAAACTGTTTCCTCATGTGTCTCTGGCTCTTTTGCCAAGCACTGTAAATCCTTTGGTGACCGACTCTTACTTACTCAATCAAAACCATTCATGATTTTGAACAACTCTCAAATTTCATTTTCAGGTTTTTGTTGCTTTCTCTATATAAATATTGCTGCTTTTATAACGTAGAGTTCCCAGAATTACAAGTAATATGGGAACTTAACTATCAATGTCAGCTAAACAGAAAATGTTGGAAAGACAGCAGAAACAGATCAAGGTTTTGGTAAAGAACTGCCTCACTCTCGGTGGGTTTAACAGGTTACTGGTCCTCTATTGGAGCACATCTACACCTGGTGTGACACACTGAATCCTGACTGAGCCCAATCGGGAATGCCTGGTAAAGAAAATTCCCAATCCTAGCTCCACCCATGTGTTGCCCCACTTTCCCCTCCTGCAACGTTTACCTCTAGTGTCCCACAAGAATCCATCCTTGAATCCCCCTCCTCAACTACACGCTGCCCCACAGCTACAGCATCCTGAAACACAGCATGGGTTTTCACATATCCACTGACGACACCCAGCTCTCTATTTTGACCCTAACCTTCTGATTTGCGCATTCATTTTGTCCCGTTCCTCTATCCACCCAGTGCTCACTGACCTACATTGGCTCCCAGTTAAGCAGCATCACAATTTTATATCTTAATATCCTTTATACCTCACCAACACCTCTCTCAACTCCTCCACTGTTACTAAACCATCACTTTGCTTACTTGACATCCAATACTGGATGAAAAGAAACTTCCTCCAATTAATTATTAAAAGGCAGAAGCCATCATCTTCCACTCCTGCTATGAACTCCACTCCCGAGCTACCAACTCCATCCCTCTCAACTGTCTGGGGCTCAACCAGGTCGGTCACAATCTTGGTGCCATATTTGACCCTAAGATAATCTTCTGATTGCACATTCATTTTGTCCTGTTCCTCTATCCACCCAGTGCTCGCTGACCTACATTGGCTCCCAGTTAAGCAGCATCACAATTTTATATCTTAATATCCTTTATACCTCAATATCCTTGATCGCAAACTCCTCCATGGCCTCGTCCCTCCCTATCTCTAATCTCCTCCAGCCCACTAACCCTCCAAGATATCTGCACACCACTGATTCTTGCCTCCAGCATCCCCAATTTTAATTGCTCCATCATTGGTGGCTGCAGCCAATTCCTACACCCGCCTTAAAGCTCTCCAACTCCCTTTTGTCCTTTAAGACACTCCATAAAAGATAACCTTTTGACCAAGTTCTGTCATCCGTCCTAATATCTCATGTCAGAGGGTGTCAAGTTTTGCTTTACAATGCCCCTATGAAGCCCCATTGAATATTTTCTGATGTTAAAGGCACTCTGTAAATATACATTGTTAGTGTTAGTCTTGTTCCACCCTCTACAAGACAAACAGGAAACT